>NC_085136.1:175989585-176289585 GCF_035046485.1 Aedes albopictus | reverse complement strand
AGCCCGTTTGTAACTTCGTACCTTTATTATATTGTCACGAAACCTCGGTTATCACATTGGCGACGAGGTGCAACTGGACAGGTAAGAATTAATCGAAAAACATCAAAATACGCAAGTGAAAACATTATTGTTTACATGAGTTTGACTCCCGCGAGGAGGAAAATTAGAGGTTATGCTCACATTGTTGTTTATTAAAGGTGCCCTCGGTTTGTTTATTTGGAACGTGTGTCAGCTGCCAGAGAGCAGTGGATAAATTGTTGCTGGAAGCGATAGGCTACAAGGTAGCGGCTGCTAAAATTGCAGTGGATTAAATTTCGTCGCTGGAAGCGATAAGCTACAGAGTAGCGGCTGTGACAGCGGATAATCGTCACCGGGTGTGATAGGCTACAAACTCGTAGCGGCTGTACAGCGGACCGCCCAGGTAACCACTAAGCACTGTTCTGAGCATTATAACGACCATGTAACAGCTTTTCAGTGCTAAATAGCTCTATATAAGCATTCCTAATGCTTATGGGCACCATAACCAGTAAGAACTAAATTAAGCCCTGTAAGCCTATATAAAGCCTACAAGCTGTAAAGAAGTTTGTCAGTGCTGTCACAGGGCTTGGAGCACATGACATTTATATCAATCAAAATAGATTTCGACCAAAACAGAGTCGGTCATGATCAATACATTTTACATCCATGTCGGACGGGATTGACGGAACGGGATTATTTATGTTGTTGGCATGTTTATCGGAATGGTGTTGTTAAATAGATAATGGAATCTGGTTATCTTGATTATTCCATTTTTTTTTTTTTTCAATCAAGACAAACTTCAGCTCGTTTCCCTTTTCTTGTGAAACGTTTCCCGACCATTTATATGAACAGGAGATAAACAAAATATTTCTCTTCTTTTTTCTTTGTCTCACTTTTGACAACTTTCGCTCCAGAGACTTGGTACGATATTTTAAAGTTGGCCGTATATCAGCCGAATAATTCGCCAAAAGTGGCTTTTGAGCAGCTCTATAAGAGGATATAGAACCTCTGTTAGATAGGTTCTACATTCGACTATAGAGCCGACTTAAGGGGAAGCTTACCGGGCGGGCCGGTAAAACCCGACTTCGGCGCACGTTTCGATTTTTTTAAAATTAACGAAAAGAGATATCGAAATATAAAACAAATCACGCTGTAGCTGAGATGTTGGGCTTCATTTTCATAAAAAAATATTTGATTTTACTCAAAATTTGAAAAAGTTGGACTCTCGAGAACACCAAAATTTTTGGTAGGAAAACCGCTCCCATGCCGCAAATTTTTGTGTTTGCACAACGATTTCTCCCGTAAAAAGGTGTTTTATCATATAACTATGTACGGTCATTTTGCTCAGAAACTAATAACGAGTCGAATGGTATATAAATATTAGGGGGTTTCATACAAAAATCTACATTGAGAGGCATTTGTATGAAAACATTTCCAAAATTATTGCGCGCCACCGCGATCGAACAGCAGCTAACGGTTTCTTGGCTGGCCTGCGGTGGGCACCCGTGCGGATGACAAGCAACAAAGCAGCAGATTTGCCTCACTGACGTTGATCCGGTAAAATAGTTGGACACAAATTGATTTCAGAAAAAATATGTAATTGATTGCATGTTTGTTAATGCACGTGCAGTACACGGATGATTTTGTAATAGGAATAATGCATCTAGACAAATAAACAATGGTTACTCAAATATAGTGTTTCAGGAATGGTACTCGTATTTATATTGCAGTACAATATTGAAAAAAAAAACATTTTTATTATTGAGTAGGCTGAGAAAGGAATGCGCGGTATTTCTGATGAAAAAAAAAAACGCGATATCTCGCGTAATTCGTGATAAGGGCCTAAAAGCCATTGGCAACCAAGTGTGTAGCACGATGCTACCGAGTAGATAAATGAATAAACAAAAATTTAAACGCCAGCTTGATCAAGAGGAGACTGTCCTCTATGTGCCAATAGGTTAAATTTTCATGTTTACCTGCTATTCTGCACAGAAACAACGAGCTACACACATGGTTACCAATAGTTTTTAGGGCGAGATCATAAGTTACACGAGTTATGATGAAAAGTTCAGCTGAGGATCATTTTGGGGAATATATAATGGGATAACCGGACAATTCGGATAAAGATCGATAACTCGCAAGTTATAACAAACGCGTCTTTATTAATCGAGTAACTTTTACAGAGTGAACAATGGGTGTATGAGTGTCGAGTCTCTGGAGAGATCTCGGATAGAAACTGTGGAGAGTACACTGTTAAATGGTATTACCTGAATTATACCTTATTACCCCTCCTTAATTCATGGAATCCCGCAATCCTATGGCAGCTCGAAGACGCTTGAATTGGCCGGCCGCCAAACCTTTCGTTAGGATGTCCGCTTCTTGTCTCTCCGTGGGTATATATTTCAGCACGACGCTTCCTTCCTGGACCAGATTTCGCACGAAACAATCCTTCACATCAATGTGCTTGAGTCTGCTACGATCACGAGGTTCTTCGATAATCCTTATGGTAGACTGATTGTCCTCATGATATGGTACTGGAGTGTTACTTCTGTAGCCGACTTCTTCGAGTAAACGTACCAGCCACGTCCCATCGCAGGTTGCTTCGCAGAGCGCACACAGCTCGGCCTCAGTGGACGATAAGGACACGGTCCGCTGTTTACGAGTGGCCCATACCACCGTACAGTCGAAAACTTTGAAAAGATATCCGGTGATCGACCGTCTGTCACTGATATCATTCGCCCAGTCAGCGTCGCAAAAAGCCGTTATCAAATCCGCTTCATCACGTCCAGTGTAGTGGAGTCCCAAATCCAAGGTTCCCTTTATGTAGCGCAAGATACGTTTCAGGTGCGTCCAGTGGATGTCTGTTGGGCAAGACTGGAATTGGCTGTAGTAGTTTACTGCGGCCAGCAGATCCGGACGACTAGTCAGGGCCACATACATGAGACAGCCTACTAGTTCTTTATATGGCTTTTTCGTTCGGTTCTCCTCAACGCCCTTGTCCAATCGAAGACGACACTCCATCGGTATAGAGCTTGCCTTACAGTCAGTCATGTTGAAACGATCGAGTAGGGCTTCCAGATATCTGCGTTGGCTTATTCGCATCATTCGGCCTTGCAGATTCCGTTCCACCTTCATCCCAAGAAAACTGGAAATTTCTCCTCCATCTGTCATGTCGAAACCTGTGGCTAGACTCCTTTTGACAGCTTCGATTTCATTTGTGTCATGCCCAATGACAAGAATGTCATCGACATACAGAATCAAGAAAATCTTCTTCTTGCCAGTGCCGCGCCTATACAAGCATTGATCGCTCTTCGATCGTCGAAATCCCAGTTTAGTCACAAAGTCATGAAACTTGTCATTCCATGCTTTGGAAGCCTGTTTGAGGCCATAAATGGACTTATTTAGTTTACAAACCAGGCCATTTTCTTGGTGCATACCCTCGGGCTGGGTCATGTAAATATCCTCAGAGAGTACACCATTCAAAAATGCTGTGCGCACGTCCATTTGATGGACAGACATACGCTCCTGATTGGCTATCGCCAGCATGACCCTCAGTGTATCTAATTTGGCGACTGGCGAGTACGTTTCGGTAAAGTCAAACCCCTTCTTCTGGGAAAAACCTCTGGCTACTAACCTTGCTTTAAAACGATCCGGTTGTCCATCGTCACCAGGCTTGATGCGGAAGATCCACTTACATGTTATTGGCTTTCGCCCCTCCGGAAGCTTGCACAGGGTCCACGTCCCATTTCGCTGTAGTGAGTCCAGCTCTTCTTGAACGGCCAACTTCCAGGATGGCCAGTCAGCTCGCGTTCTCAACTCAGCAATCGTATCCGGCAGGTTGTTCACGTAATCCATGGCACCAAGCGCCACGCCAGCGAAGGTCATGTCATAATCCTTATGCCATGACGGCGGCTTTCGCTGCCGGCGGGCATTACCTTGCTCAGCTCTTGGTTCAGCAGCAATATCTTCTCCGTCACTGTCATCACAAGTGTCAAAAGCCTCAGAGTCATTCAATCGTCCGCACTCTTCTATTTGTGCTTCTGCATCGTCATCTTCTTTTTCATGTCCACTGTTTTCTTCAGCGTAGTCCCACACGCTCACATCACTCACATCTTCTTTCTTCGCTTTCGCATTGGACATTCTCGCGTTCTCGTCGATGATTATATCGCGCACCGCAACGATTTGCCGCGTTTCGGGGTTCCACACGCGATACCCATTCGCACAATATCCGACAAACACCCCTTTCCACGTCTTCTCATCAAGCTTCCTCCGACGTTCCTTCGGGATGTGGCAGTAAGCCGGCGACCCAAAGACGCGCAGCTTCGAAACATCCGGTTTCGTACCCTCCCACACTTCACTCGGCGTCAAGTTCGAATCGAGAACACTACACGGGCTTCTGTTCGTCAAATACGCGGCGGTTTGTATTGCTTCACCCCAAAATTCACGATCAACGGCAGAATCGAATAACATCGACCGTGCTTTCTCAACGAGCGTTCTGTTCATTCGTTCACAGATCCCGTTTTGTTCGGGAGTGTAGGGCACAGTGAACTCCATCCGTATTCCCTTGCTGGCACAGAACGAACGCATCGCCTTACTGGTGTATTCACCACCATTGTCCGACCGAAAACGCGAGATTTTCACTCCAAACTTTGCCGTTACCTGTGCTTCGTAATGCTTGAAGCAATTCACTACTTCGTCCTTTGATCGCATCAGGTATACTACGGTAAAACGCGACCAATCGTCCACAAAACTCACAAAGTAACGCACATTGTTCCATCCGACGGGGGTCACTGGACCGCAGACGTCAGAGTGAATGATCTCCAACACTCGGCTCGAACGACGCTCTTCACTCAGCGTGAACGGATTTCTTGTTTGTTTCGCGGACACACACGGCTCACAGATTATTGTGGCACCACCAGCGGCTTTCGACGGAATCCCCTTCACAATCCCGTTCTTCATCAGCGACGACAGGTTACGTTCACCTAAATGTCCGTACCGCCGATGCCACAACTCACTTTCCTTGCTGATTTGTCCCGAAAAACACAACATGTCACTACTACGACGACGCGAGAAAAAGTTCAGCTCGTACAGTTTATTCCGCCTTTCACCGGTGGCTACTACCCCCGACCCACGAAATATTTCCAGCCGACCACCCGCGATCACCACTTTCATGCCGGCCGACTCAACTTTGCTTATCGAAAACAAATTGCAGCGCGCCTCCGGTATGAATAACACTCGGCTCACGGTGGACTCGATCACTTTTTCTCCGACGACTGACACCACAGGCACATCACCAACGTACTTCGCTGTAACCCACTCGCCGTTCTTCGCCACGGCAATTTTCATCGGCTTTTCGAGCAGCGAGAGTTTTGAAAACAAACTTTTGTCATTGCATATGTGTTCGGTGGCGCCCGAGTCCACGAACCACTGCACTCGGTTGATCGGCGGCGTCGACGGCGTCGGCGGCTTGATTTTGCATTCATCTGCCAAAAACACTACACCACCACCACCATCGCTTGGCTCTGCGCTCGGCTCGGCACTGAAAGCCGACGACGATTTCACCGTTTTCTTTTCACTTTTTGCTTTGTCGGGGCAGTTCGCAATCTTGTGCCCCTCTTTCTGGCAGCCGAAGCACTTCCACACTCTCTTCTGTTTCGGCTTCGAGATGTGGCGGGCGGCGGCTTTACCACTACTACTGAAGGCAGCGGACTCGTTCTGGTCTCCACACACATCACTCGCGGCCATCGATTTTCGCTTAATCTCTTCGTCGAGAAGTCTACACTTAACGAATTCCATCGTTATTTGTTCTTCCGGTTGACTCTCGATCGACGTCACGACGGCATCGTACTCCGAGCCTAACGACAATAGCAAGCGGCACACGACGTCGACATCATCGATTTTTCCACCAGCATTCCGAAACAAGCGAATGAGCCGATCGTACTTCACAAAATAATCTTGTAACGGACCGCCCGAGTGACGTAGCTCGAACAACTCGCGATTCAGCTGCATACGTTTTGCGACACTTTTTCTCTCAAAAATACGCACTAACGTGTCCCACATCTGTTTCGCCGAGCTCTTCCCGTGAAGTAACTCTAACTGGTCATCGTGGATTCGCGACACGATGACGGATTTGCACTTTTTGTCCTTCTTCTGGCGCTCCGCGTAGGCCTTTTGTTTTTGCTGTATCACTACCGCCGAATCGTCATCTTCCACTTTTAACTCGTCTACGTCCTCTATTTCGACCTCAATACACTCGACCAAGTCATGTTCCTCTAACAAGGTCATCATTCGAAATTTCCACGAGACGAAGTTGTGGCCATCAAACATGGCGACTCGACGAATCTCGTCCCTTCCGGAATCCTCCATGATGCACACAAAAACTCTCAACTCCGCGATTTTTCACAGCACCAGAACTCGAACTACTTCCGCGACGCAATCCGGAACCGGTCCTGGGCCCATAACCTAATGGGATAACCGGACAATTCGGATAAAGATCGATAACTCGCAAGTTATAACAAACGCGTCTTTATTAATCGAGTAACTTTTACAGAGTGAACAATGGGTGTATGAGTGTCGAGTCTCTGGAGAGATCTCGGATAGAAACTGTGGAGAGTACACTGTTAAATGGTATTACCTGAATTATACCTTATTAATATAAATAGGATTGAAGAAATCTCGCAGCGGTAAACGCGCGGTTAACCAATATTTAGAAGGACCATGCTGAAAGTACTGGATTCGATTTCCGAACGGTCCAGGATCTTTTTTGTGATTATTTGTGATTATTTAGGAATTCTAATGAATATTTGAGCCTGCTGAGCTTATTCGAGGATTCTTGAAGAATGTTAGAAGTTTTCCTCGATTTCACGATAATTGAAAAATTCAAATGAATATTTGAGTACACTGAGCTTGCTCGAGGATTCTTGAAGAGTTTAAGAGTATTCCTCGATTTTTTGTGATTATTTAGGAATACTAATGAATATTTGAGTACACTGAGCTTTCTCGAGAATTCTTGAAGAATTTGAGAGTATTCCTCGACTTTTTGTGATTATTTAGGAATACTAATGAATATTTGAGCCTGCTGAGCTTATTCGGGGATTCTTGAAGAATGTTAGGAATTTTACGACAGCTGAGAAATTCAAATGAATATTTGAGTTCACTGAGCTTGCTCGAGGATTCTTGAAGAGTTTAAGAGTATTCCTCGATTTTTTGTGATTATTTAGGAATACTAATGAATATTTGAGTACACTGAGCTTGCTCGAGAATTCTTTTTTTTTTGTAATTTGTTGTTTTATTGTAAACGATAACCTTTTAGTTGTTACTTTACATGAGGTCAAGGATTCTTGAAGAATTTGAGAATATTCCTCGACTTTTTGTGATTATTTAGGAATACTAATGAATATTTGAGCCTGCTGAGCTTATTCGAGGATTCTTGAAGAATGTTAGGAGTTTTCCTCGATTTTACGATAACTGAAAAATTCAGATGAATATTTGAGTTCACTGAGCTTGCTCGAGGATTCTTGAAGAATTTGAGAATATTCCTCGACTTTTTGTGATTATTTAAGAATTCTAATGAATATTTGAGCCTGCTGAGCTTATTCGAGGATTCTTGAAGAATGTTAGAAGTTTTTCTCGATTTCACGATAATTGAAAAATTCAGATGAATATTTGAGTACACTGAGCTTGCTCGAGGATTCTTGAAGAGTTTAAGAGTATTCCTCGATTTTTTGTGATTATTTAGGAATTCTAATGAATATTTGAGTACACTGAGCTTTCTCGAGAATTCTTGAAGAATTTGAGAGTATTCCTCGACTTTTTGTGATTATTTAGGAATACTAATGAATATTTGAGCCTGCTGAGCTTATTCGGGGATTCTTGAAGAATGTTAGGAATTTTCCTCGATTTTACGACAGCTGAGAAATTCAAATGAATATTTGAGTTCACTGAGCTTGCTCGAGGATTCTTGGAGAGTTTAAGAGTATTCCTCGATTTTTTGTGATTATTTATTAATTCTAATGAATATTTGAGTACACTGAGCTTGCTCGAGAATTCTTGAAGAATTTGAGAATATTTAACATTTAACATTTATTTATTTGTCAACAGGTAAAAATACAGACCCAAATGACACAGCTATTCTAACATAACTTAATTAACTAACATAAAATTTGTTTAAATCTATGCTTAATCACTACACGAGAAACATTGAAATCAAAAACAGCAAAACAACTATTAAAAACACGGCACATACTCTGCATCGGCTCATTTATAATGTAATTGGCTCGGGCATGGCGAATGGATAGAAAAGAATAGGAACGAAGAGACCGACTTGGAATGTGGATTCCAATCTGACCAAGCAACGAAGAGCAGTCGATCTGATTTTGAAGAAGGTCGGATATGAAGCAGGCTTTAGCAACGTTCCTTCTATCATGCAGGAGCTCCAAGTTTATGAGTTTGCAACGACTTGGATAACTTGGCAGATTCAAGGGATTTTGCCAAGCGAGAAAACGCAAAGCAAAGCGAATAAACTTTCGTTGCACCGCCTCGATACGCTGTATTTCGTTTTGATAAAACGGAGCCCAAACTACAGAGCAATACTCGAGCAACGGTCTAACAAGTGCGCAATACAACGACTTTAGGCAATAAACATCTTTGAAGTTTTTAGCAAAACGGAATATAAAACCTAATTGTGAAGACGCCTTGGAAACCAAATAGGCAACATGGTCCTTGAAAGTCAACTGAGAATCCATCAAGACACCCAGATCTTTGACGGTAGACTCTCGTTTTAGATGAGTGTGATTTAGACAATAATCGTAATGAATTAGAGATTTTTTCCGACCAAATGAAATTATCGAGCATTTGGACCCATTTAGGACCATGCGATTGACATGGCACCAGTTAGCGAATGTTGCGAGTTGCCGCTGCAAGAAAACTGCATCATGTTGGCCCTTGATAATGTGGTACAGTTTTAGGTCATCCGCGTATGACAGTTTGAAGCAGTCTAGTACATAATTCACGTCGTTCATGTACAAAAGGAATAAAAAGGGTCCAAGATGGCTGCCTTGAGGGACACCTGAGGTAACTGCAAACGGAGATGAAGCGTGATTTCCAATTTTGACAGACATTGTGCGACCAGTGAGGTATAAGTGTAACCAAGACAGCAAACTATTACCGATACCCAACTTACGGAATTTGGCGAGAGCGACATCGTGGTTCATCTTATCGAATGCTGCTGAGAGATCTGTGTAAATTGCATCTACTTGGTGACCTTTCTCCATTTCGCGTATAATGAAAGAAGTAAACGTTGTCAAATTAGTGGTTGTTGATCGCTTAGACATAAATCCGTGCTGTTCTGGAGCTATGTAAGAGCCGCAGGTCTGAACCAGATGCTCAAGAACAATGCTTTCAAACAGCTTGGAGGTAGCACTCAGGGCAGCGATTCCTCGGTAGTTAGAAACTGTTCGTCTGCATCCTTTTTTATGAACCGGAAACACAAAAGAATCCTTCCAGCAACAGGGAAATACGCCGGTAGTCAAGGAAAGATTGAATACAGTTGAAAGCGGTATGGCCAACGAATTCGCACACTGTTTGAGTACCAGTGACGGTATGCAGTCAGGACCATATCCACTTGAAGATTTCAAATCCTTAAGCCCTGAAACAACCATATCAGGGCTTACAATAAGTCCCAGTCCAGTGTAGGAAACGAGAGGTACATGTTGAGTAGCAGAAGCAATGTCCGAATCATCTAAAGCTTCGTCGGTAAAAACACTGCTGAATTGTGACCGAAACATTTCAGCGATTTCTGTTGTTGAATTGGCCTCAAGTTCACCATTCGTCATGGACGTTGGTAAACCGGTTTGCTTGCGCTGGTCATTAACGTAATGCCAGAAACTCTTGGGATCGGATCTAAGGCGACTTTGAATTTGAACAAGGTGGGAAAGATACAGCTGCTTGTTAAGTCTTGAATATTGCTCGTTGATGGTCGAATAAGCGATCCTTGTTGCGTCTGTGTGGTACCTGCTATGCCTCCTAAGCGCTGCCCTTTTTGCTCTCTTCAAATGACGAAGGTGAGAGCTCGACCAAGGAGGTTTCACAGGCTGTCGGTAAATTTTTACTGGTACGAATTGATCAATGGCGTAAAGCAGGATGTTTGAAATAGTAGATGCGGCATCATTTGCATCCTTGTCGCGAAGAGCATCGGTCCAGTCTACGTTATGTAGGAAGTCGTTCATGCCATCATAGTTAGCTCTACCGAAGTCGTATGAAATGGTATCAGGTGTCTCGATGAATTGTGGAAGAGGCGCAATATTCAAGGTTGTAAGCAAGGGTGGATGATGCCTACAGTCTTTCACTAACGGTGATGGGGCACGATGAGTGGAACAGCTCCAGCACAAATCTTCACTGACAAAGCAAAGATCAAGTATGCGATTGTTGTCGTTTTGAACTGCGTTGAGCTGCCTTAGCCCGGCAGTGCAATATGCGTCCAAAAGAGACAGTGACACCGAGGATATCGCAGAGTGTGAGTTGTCAGGAAAGTAAGTCCCGTTGGAATCGGGAATCCACGTAATTTCGCGAAGGTTAAAATCACCCACGATTACAATATTATCGTTAGCACCCATTTGAGCTGTAACCCATTCAAGTGACAGAATATGCTTTTCGATTACAGAGCTGTCATTGACAAGATCTGGAGGGAAGTAAACTACACAGAGATAGATGGTGGTATCGCGCGTATCAATTGCCACCCAAAGTTGCTCAACTGACTGATTCTCTGGAGGACAAAGCAAACGTGATTTATAACACGACCGTACAGCTAGAAGAACACCGCCCCCAGAACTTTTCTTGCTATTTGAAGATGAGCGATCCTGCCGGTAAACGGTGAAGGTGGTGTCGAACAATTGATTGGACGTGGTATTATCGTTAAGCCAAGTTTCGGTGAAAGCATATACATCATAGCAAGCGTCGCTGCAAGCCAACTTGTAGTCAGCTAGAGAGCTATTCATCCCACCTAAATTCTGATAATATACTAGCGCATGTGGAGAATTGGTATTGCTGATCATCTTTGCGGGAGTCGATCCATCAATTGAGTGCGCATTAAATTGAAGTTGGTCAAAACTACTAGAACTACTAGAAGATGCAGCGCTCGGTTGGGCATTAGGACAAACTGGACTAGAACTATTCGAGCCAGCCGCCGCTAGTTGCTACTTACGTCTTAGCGTGAATGGTACAATGCTAACAAAATCTGGCCAAAAGGACTGATTACTAATAACATTGGTAAAGCTAGGGTTGTCGATAGTCGCTACCCTGAATGAGACAAAGGTTCTGCGTCGACTACTTGATTTTGAATCCGAAGCTAAACGATGACAAGAAAAATCAGTTAGATTCCATCCTGTTTTGTAGTGAATATAGCTTGTGATGTCATCGACGGTGGTGGTAGGGTCAAATGGTTTCACGTAAAACTGTTTTAGGGCCGGTGCCTGTGGAGGTAGCAGCACGGGAGCAGCGGTTCGCGTCGATGTTGTACCGTTTGACGAAATTGTATTGATACGAGTAACTGCTTGAGAGGCGCCGAATGAGGTGACTCCGAGTGATTCTTGTGGTATATACCAATACGGGGCGATGTATCCATTTGAAGCTTGGGCAGGAGGTCGGATTGCTGGGTGCGCATACGCCTGACGGAAGACGCCGGGCAGCTTTGCCATTCGAGGAGCGGAGTAGACGCCTTGTATCGGTTGGCCTTGTATATGGTTGGTTCCGTTGGCAGGAAGGGTGACGGTTTGAGGTTTTGCGTATCTGGATCTCGAGGAGGTGTTTATTAGAGGTGCAGTATTCATTCTTGCTTCGGAAGGACATATACTATTGTAAGCATTACCTGTGACAACGATGGAATCAGCGGGCACAGGTTGCATCTGTCGATTAGTCTGTCGCAAGAAAACTGGGTTTTGCATGTTGGGTTGCGATGTATGACAGTCGGTACCAATTGGGATGATGCCCCGAGTAGCAGTCGCAGTAGGTGGTCTGACAAAATTAGCATTGGTTGCAGGATGATGTGACGACTCTATGGTGGAGGGCAGCGCCGCTTGTAAAGAATTATCCACAGTCGTTGAACCACAAGGGACGGTTTGCTCAACGATATTGGATGATGATGATAAATCGATTAGAGGTGCAGAATCAAGTCCTGCCACGGCAGGACATATATCATTTTTATCATTACCTGTGACAGAAAGCAGGGTGGCGGCCACAGGATATGATGAAACGATGGCTTGGTGACTCGGCATAGTAGTAGCAACATATGGAGCCATTGTTGTATTGGTGGTAGCTGACAAAGTGGAAGAGACATCAATCGACGGCGCAGTATCCTGTCCTGCTTCGGTAGGACATATACCATAAGTAATATTACCTGGGAACCCGGTATCTTCGTCTCGCCCAGGGTTAAGGACCACCGCTTGGGAAGAAATGCACGTATCCGTCTCACTGTCTGTTATTTTGGATCGTTTGTTGCTAGCGGAGGCGTCTTCAATTAATTTGCGTTTTCCAGATACAGCATCGAAGGATGGTTCTTCAAGCTCGTCCGAAAACATTACATTCGTAGATAAATCTAGTGCAGTAATTTCGTTGTTGTCCTGATTGGAGTCCGAAGCTGTCATCGAAACCGTTTGTTGCACATGTGGTGTGGTATTGACCTCGCTGTATGATTTGGCGAGCAGCTGTTCATTTGCAGAAGAGTAATTCGCCTTAGCGAGATTAAAAATCATATCGAAACAATTCGACAGTTTAGATTCCAGATTCTGTTCCATCCGGCGGGCTTCCTGGCGGACTGTTTCCACCAGCAGTAGCAAAGAATCAACCTTTGTATGCAAATAGAAGTTCGAATTGGCCTTGCACTCTTCGCAAAACCAATATAAGCCAGATATATCCCTGCATGCAGTGGCGATAGTCGCATTTAGGTTGACGCATTTCCAATGAAACCATCTTTCACAACCGCCAAAGCATTGAACGAATTTGTTGTCGTTCCTTGCGCCGGAGTTGCTGCAACCGACGATCGCACAAGCTTTAATGGGCGGCATTGGAAATGGTTGAGTTGAGCTTTGCTGAATTGGATCGGCTATATGCAGCCGGTCGGAGAGCGCACAACCAGCAAACAATGATGAAATCGTGGGAGCAGTTACTTATGAAAATCAAAATTGATTTTGTAGGCACTACAATTATGAAAATTGTCAATCTACTACGTGAAGTCACTCCACAGCGATTTAACTTTAGGTTCGGCAAAATTATGAGCTTTAACGTTAAGCAATACGCGGCGAATTCGATATAAAAATATAGCCAAAAAAGTATCACAACTAATATCGAGCAGAGTTGCCAGATTTTTCCCAGAATACCAGAATTACCAGAATATTCCTCGACTTTTTGTGATTATTTAGGAATACTAATAAATATTTGAGCCTGCTGAGCTTATTCGGGGATTCTTGAAGAGTTTGAGAATATTCCTCGACTTTTTGTGATTATTTAGGAATACTAATGAATATTTGAGCCTGCTGAGCTTATTCGGGGATTCTTGAAGAATGTTAGGAATTTTCCTCGATTTTACGACAGCTGAGAAATTCAAATGAATATTTGAGTTCACTGAGCTTGCTCGAGGATTCTTGGAGAGTTTAAGAGTATTCCTCGATTTTTTGTGATTATTTATTAATTCTAATGAATATTTGAGTACACTGAGCTTGCTCGAGAAATCTTGAAGAATTTGAGAATATTCCTCGACTTTTTGTGATTATTTAGGAATACTAATAAATCTGGTGTTCGATATGAATAGGTCGTATGTTTGCTGTGATTCCTATGCAGATTCGACCTATTCAAATCGAACACCAGAAATATTTGAGCCTGCTGAGCTTATTCGGGGATTCTTGAAGAGTTTGAGAATATTCCTCGACTTTTTGTGATTATTTAGGAATACTAATGAATATTTGAGCCTGCTGAGCTTATTCGAGGATTCTTGAAGAATATTAGGAGTTTTCCTCGATTTTACGATAACTGAAAAATTCAGACGAATATTTGAGTTCACTGAGCTTGCTCGAGGATTCTTGAAGAATTTGAGAATATTCCTCGACTTTTTGTGATTATTTAAGAATTCTAATGAATATTTGAGCCTGCTGAGCTTATTCGAGGATTCTTGAAGAATGTTAGAAGTTTTCCTCGATTTCACGATAATTGAAAAATTCAGATGTATATTTGAGTACACTGAGCTTGCTCGAGGATTCTTGAAGAGTTTAAGAGTATTCCTCGATTTTTTGTGATTATTTAGGAATTCTAATGAATATTTGAGTACACTGAGCTTTCTCGAGAATTCTTGAAAAATTTGAGAGTATTCCTCGACTTTTTGTGATTATTTAGGAATACTAATGAATATTTGAGCCTGCTAAGCTTATTCGGGGATTCTTGAAGAATGTTAGGAATTTTCCTCGATTTTACGACAGCTGAGAAATTCAAATGAATATTTGAGTTCACTGAGCTTGCTCGAGGATTCTTGGAGAGTTTAAGAGTATTCCTCGATTTTTTGTGATTATTTATTAGTTCTAATGAATATTTGAGTACACTGAGCTTGCTCGAGAATTCTTGAAGAATTTGAGAATATTCCTCGACTTTTTGTGATTATTTAGGAATACTAATAAATATTTGAGCCTGCTGAGCTTATTCGGGGATTCTTGAAGAATGTTAGGAATTTTCCTCGATTTTACGACAGCTGAGAAATTCAGATGAATATTTGAGTACACTGAGCTTGCTCTAGGATTTTTGAAGAGTTTAAGAGTATTCCTCGTTTTTTTTGTGATTATTTATTAATTCTAATGAATATTTGAGTACACTGAGCTTGCTCGAGGATTCTTGTAGAATTTGAGAATATTCCTCGACTTTTTGTGATTATTTAGGAGTACTAATGAATATTTGAGCCTGCTGAGCTTATTCGAGGATTCTTGAAGAGTTTGAGAATATTCCTCGACTTTTTGTGATTATTTAGGAACTCTAATGAATATTTGAGTACACTGAGCTTTCTCGAGAATTCTTGAAGAATTTGTGAGTATTCCTCGACTTTTTGTGATTATTTAGGAATACTAATGAATATTTGAGCCTGCTGAGCTTATTCGGGGATTCTTGAAGAATGTTAGGAGTTTTCCTCGATTTTACGATAACTGAAAAATTCAAATGAATATTTGGGTTCACTGAGCTTGCTCGAGGATTCTTGAAGAATTTGAGAATATTCCTCGACTTTTTGTGATTATTTAGGAATACTAATGAATATTTGAGCCTGCTGAGCTTATTGGAGGATTCTTGAAGAGTTTGAGAATATTCCTCGACTTTTTGTGATTATTTAGGAACTCTAATGAATATTTCAGTACACTGAGCTTTCTCGAGAATTCTTGAAGAATTTGAGAGTATTTCTCGACTTTTTGTGATTATTTAGGAATACTAATAAATATTTGAGCCTGCTGAGCTTATTCGGGGATTCTTGAAGAATGTTAGGAATTTTCCTCGATTTTACGACAGCTGAGAAATTCAGATGAATATTTGAGTACACTGAGCTTGCTCTAGGATTTTTGAAGAGTTTAAGAGTATTCCTCGATTTTTTGTGATTATTTATTAATTCTAATGAATATTTGAGTACACTGAGCTTTCTCGAGAATTCTTGAAGAATTTGAGAGTATTCCTCGACTTTTTGTGATTATTTAGGAACTCTAATGAATATTTGAGTACACTGAGCTTTCTCGAGAATTCTTGAAGAATTTGAGAGTATTCCTCGACTTTTTGTGATTATTTAGGAATACTAATGAATATTTGAGCCTGCTGAGCTTATTCGAGGATTCTTGAAGAATGTTAGAAGTTTTCCTCGATTTCACGATAATTGAAAAATTCAGATGAATATTTAAGTACACTGAGCTTGCTCGAGAATTCTTGAAGAATTTGAGAATATTCCTCGACTTTTTGTGATTATTTAGGAATACTATTAAATATTTGAGCCTGCTGAGCTTATTCGGGGATTCTTGAAGAATGTTAGGAGTTTTCCTCGATTTTACGACAGCTGAGAAATTCAGATGAATATTTGAGTTCACTGAGCTTGCTCGAGGATTCTTGAAGAGTTTAAGGGGCGATTTCTCCACCCTGGCTTAAGCGTTAAGCCAGGTTTAACTGTATGGGTAAGCCTGGCTTACCGGTTAAGCCGAGGTGAAGAAATCGGCCCTAAGAGTATTCCTCGATTTTTTGTGATTATTTATTAATTCTAATGAATATTTGAGTACACTGAGCTTGCTCGAGAATTCTTGAAGAATTTGAGAATATTCCTCGACATTTTGTGATTATTTAGGAATACTAATAAATATTTGAGCCTGCTGAGCTTATTCGGGGATTCTTGAAGAATGTTAGGAGTTTTCCTCGATTTTACGACAGCTGAGAAATTCAGATGAATATTTGAGTACACTGAGCTTGCTCGAGGATTCTTGAAGAGTTTAAGAGTATTCCTCGATTTTTTGTGATTATTTAGGAATTCTAATGAATATTTGAGTACACTGAGCTTTCTCGAGAATTCTTGAAGAATTTGAGAGTATTCCTCGACTTTTTGTGATTATTTAGGAATACTAATGAATATTTGAGCCTGCTGAGCTTATTCGGGGATTCTTGAAGAATGTTAGGAATTTTTCTCGATTTTACGACAGCTGAGAAATTCAAATGAATATTTGAGTTCACTGAGCTTGCTCGAGGATTCTTGGAGAGTTTAAGAGTATTCCTCGATTTTTTGTGATTATTTATTAATTCTAATGAATATTTGAGTACACTGAGCTTGCTCGAGAATTCTTGAAGAATTTGAGAATATTCCTCGACTTTTTGTGATTATTTAGGAATACTAATAAATATTTGAGCCTGCTGAGCTTATTCGGGGATTCTTGAAGAGTTTGAGAATATTCCTCGACTTTTTGTGATTATTTAGGAATACTAATGAATATTTGAGCCTGCTGAGCTTATTCGGGGATTCTTGAAGAATGTTAGGAATTTTCCTCGATTTTACGACAGCTGAGAAATTCAAATGAATATTTGAGTTCACTGAGCTTGCTCGAGGATTCTTGGAGAGTTTAAGAGTATTCCTCGATTTTTTGTGATTATTTATTAATTCTAATGAATATTTGAGTACACTGAGCTTGCTCGAGAATTCTTTTTTTTTTTTTGTAATTTGTTGTTTTATTGTAAACGATAACCTTTTAGTTGTTACTTTACATGAGGTCAAGGATTCTTGAAGAATTTGAGAATATTCCTCGACTTTTTGTGATTATTTAGGAATACTAATGAATATTTGAGCCTGCTGAGCTTATTCGGGGATTCTTGAAAAATGTTAGGAATTTTCCTCGATTTTACGACAGCTGAGAAATTCAGATGAATATTTAAGTACACTGAGCTTGCTCGAGGATCCTTGAAGAGTTTAAGAGTATTCTTCGATTTTTTGTGATTATTTAGGAATTCTAATGAATATTTGAGTACACTGAGCTTGCTCGAGAATTCTTGAAGAATTTGAGAATATTCCTCGACTTTTTGTGACTATTTAGGAATTCTAATGAATATTTGAGCCTGCTGAGCTTATTCGAGGATTCTTGATGAATGTTAGAAGTTTTCCTCGATTTCACGATAATTGAAAAATTCAGATGAATATTTGAGTACATTGAGCTTGCTCGAGAATTCTAGAAGAATTTGAGAATATTCCTCGACTTTTTGTGATTATTTAGGAATACTAATGAATATTTGAGCCTGCTAAGCTTATTCGAGGATTCTTGAAGAATGTTAGGAGTTTTCCTCGATTTTACGATAACTGAGAAATTCAGATGAATATTTGAGTTCACTGAGCTTGCTCGAGGATTCTTGAAGAGTTTAAGAGTATTCCTCGATTTTTTGTGATTATTTAGGAATTCTTATAAATATTTGAGTACACTGAGCTTGCTCGAGACTTCTTGAAGAATTTGAGAATATTCCTCGACTTTTTGTGACTATTTAGGAATTCTAATGAATATTTGAGTACACTGAGCTTTCTCGAGAGTTCTTGAAGAATTTGAGAGTATTCCTCGACTTTTTGTGATTATTTAGGAATACTAATGAATATTTGAGCCTGCTGAGCTTATTCGAGGATTCTTGAAGAATGTTAGGAATTTTCCTCGATTTTACGACAGCTGAGAAATTCAGATGAATATTTGAGTTCACTGAGCTTGCTCGAGGATTCTTGGAGAGTTTAAGAGTATTCCTCGATTTTTTGTGATTATTTATTAATTCTAATGAATATTTGAGTACACTGAGCTTGCTCGAGAATTCTTGAAGAATTTGAGAATATTCCTCGACTTTTTGTGATTATTTAGGAATACTATTAAATATTTGAGCCTGCTGAGCTTATTCGGGGATTCTTGAAGAATGTTAGGAGTTTTTCTCGATTTTACGACAGCTGAGAAATTCAGATGAATATTTAAGTACACTGAGCTTGCTCGAGGATCCTTGAAGAGTTTAAGAGTATTCTTCGATTTTTTGTGATTATTTAGGAATTCTAATGAATATTTGAGTACACTGAGCTTGCTCGAGAATTCTTGAAGAGTTTGAGAATATTCCTCGACTTTTTGTGATTATTTAGGAAAACTAATGAATATTTGAGCCTGCTAAGCTTATTCGAGGATTCTTGAAGAATGTTAGGAGTTTTCCTCGATTTTAAGAAAATTGAAAAATTCAGATGAATATTTGAGTTCACTGAGCTTGCTCGAGGATTCTTGAAGAGTTTTAGAGTATTCCTCGATTTTTTGTGATTATTTAAGAATTCTAATGAATATTTGAGCCTGCTGAGCTTATTCGAGGATTTTTGAAGAATGTTAGGTTTTCCTCGATTTTACGACAGCTGAGAAATTCAGATGAATATTAGAGTACACTGAGCTTGCTCGAGGATTCTTGAAGATTTTAAGAGTATTCCTCGATTTTTTGTGATTATTTAGGAATTCTAATGAATATTTGAGTACACTGAGCTTGCTCGAGAATTCCTGAAGAATTTGAGAATATTCCTCGACTTTTTGTGATTATTTAGGAATACTAATAAATATTTGAGCCTGCTGAGCTTATTCGGGGATTCATGAAGACTTTGAGAATATTCCTCGACTTTTTGTGATTATTTAGGAATACTTATGAATATTTGAGCCTGCTGAGCTTATTCGAGGATTCTTGAAGAATGTTAGGAGTTTTCCTCGATTTCACGATAATTGAAAAATTCAGATGAATATTTGAGTACACTGAGCTTGCTCGAGAATTCTTGAAGAATTTGAGAATATTCCTCGACTTTTTGTGATTATTTAGGAATACTAATAAATATTTGAGCCTGCTGAGCTTATTCGGGGATTCTTGAAGAATGTTAGGAGTTTTTCTCGATTTTACGACAGCTGAGAAATTCAGATGAATATTTGAGTACACTGAGCTTGCTCGAGGATTCTTGAAGAGTTTAAGAGTATTCCTCGATTTTTTGTGATTATTTAGGAATTCTAATGAATATTTGAGTACACTGAGCTTGCTCGAAAATTCTTGAAGAATTTGAGAATATTCCTCGACTATTTAGGAATTCTAATGAATATTTGAGCCTGCTGAGCTTATTCGAGGATTCTTGAAGAATGTTAGGAGTTTTCCTCGATTATACGATAACTGAAAAATTCAGATGGATATTTGAGTTCACTGAGCTTGCTCGAGGATTCTTGAAGAGTTTTAGAGTATTCCTCGATTTTTTGTGATTATTTAAGAATTCTAATGAATATTTGAGCCTGCTGAGCTTATTCGAGGATTCTTGAAGAGTTTGAGAATATTCCTCGATTTTTTGTGATTATTTAGGAATTCTAATGAATATTTGAGTACACTGAGCTTGCTCGAGAATTCTTGAAGAATTTGAGAATATTCCTCGCCTTTTGTTGACTATTTAGGAATTCTAATGAATATTTGAGTACATTGAGCTTGCTCGAGAATTCCAGAAGAATTTGAGAATATTCCTCGACTTTTTGTGATTATTTAGGAATACTAATGAATATTTGAGCCTGCTAAGCTTATTCGAGGATTCTTGAAGAATGTTAGGAGTTTTCCTCGATTTTACGATAACTGAAAAATTCAGATGAATATTTGAGTTCACTGAGCTTGCTCGAGGATTCTTGAAGAGTTTTAGAGTATTCCTCGATTTTTTGTGATTATTTAAGAATTCTAATGAATATTTGAGCCTGCTGAGCTTATTCGAGGATTCTTGGAGAGTTTGAGAATATTCCTCGATTTTTTGTGATTATTTAGGAATACTAATGAATATTTGAGTACACTGAGCTTGCTCGAGAATTCTTGAAGAATTCGAGAATATTCCTCGACTTTTTGTGACTTTTTAGGAATTCTAATGAATATTTGAGTACATTGAGCTTGCTCGAGAATTCCAGAAGAATTTGAGAATAATCCTCGACTTTTTGTGATTATTTAGGAATACTAATGAATATTTGAGCCTGCTAAGCTTATTCGAGGATTCTTGAAGAATGTTAGGAGTTTTCCTCGATTTAACGATAACTGAAAAATTCAGATGAATATTTGAGTTCACTGAGCTTGCTCGAGAATTCTTGAAGAATTTGAGAATACTCCTCGACTTTTTGTGATTATTTAGGAATACTAATAAATATTTGAGCCTGCTGAGCTTATTCGGGGATTCTTGAAGAATGTTAGGAGTTTTTCTCGATTTTACGACAGCTGAGAAATTCAGATGAATATTTGAGTACACTGAGCTTGCTCGAGGATTCTTGAAGAGTTTAAGAGTATTCCTCGATTTTTTGTGATTATTTAGGAATTCTAATGAATATTTGAGTACACTGAGCTTGCTCGAGAATTCTTGAAGAATTTGAGAATATTCCTCGACTTTTTGTGACTATTTAGGAATTCCAATGAATATTTGAGCCTGCTAAGCTTATTCGAGGATTCTTGAAGAATGTTAGGAGTTTTCCTCGATTTTACGATAACTGAAAAATTCAGATGAATATTTGAGTTCACTGAGCTTGCTCGAGGATTCTTGAAGAGTTTTAGAGTATTCCTCAAAATTTGGGATTATTTAAGAATTCTAATGAATATTTGAGCCTGCTGAGCTTATTCGAGGATTCTTGAAGAGTTTGAGAATATTCCTCGATTTTTTGTGATTATTTAGGAATACTAATGAATATTTGAGTACACTGAGCTTGCTCGAGAATTCTTGAAGAATTTGAGAATATTCCTCGACTTTTTGTGACTATTTAGGAATTCTAATGAATATTTGAGTACATTGAGCTTGCTCGAGAATTCCAGAAGAATTTGAGAATAATCCTCGACTTTTTGTGATTATTTAGGAATACTAATGAATATTTGAGCCTGCTGAGCTTATTCGAGGATTCTTGAAGAATGTTAGGAGTTTTCCTCGATTTAACGATAACTGAAAAATTCAGATGAATATTTGAGTTCACTGAGCTTGCTCGAGAATTCTTGAAGAATTTGAGAATATTCCTCGACTTTTTGTGATTATTTAGGAATTCTTATGAATATTTGAGCCTGCTAAGCTTATTCGAGGATTCTTGAAGAATGTTAGGAGTTTTCCTCGATTTTACGATAACTGAAAAATTCAGATGCATATTTGAGTTCACTGAGCTTGCTCGAGGATTCTTGAAGAGTTTTAAAGTATTCCTCGATTTTTTGTGATTATTTAAGAATTCTAATGAATATTTGAGAACACTGAGCTTGCTCAAGAATTCTTGAAGAATTTGAGAATAATCCTCGACTTTTTGTGATTATTTAGGAATACTAATGAATATTTGAGCCTGCTGAGCTTATTCGAGGATTCTTGAAGAATGTTAGAAGTTTTCTTCGATTTTACGATAATTGAAAAATTCATTTGAATATTTGAGTTCACTGAGCTTGCTCGAGGATTCTTGAAGAGTTTAAGAGTATTCCTCGATTTTTTGTGATTATTTAGGAATTCTAATGAATATTTGAGTTCACTGAGATTGTTTTAGGATTCTTGAAGAGTTATAGAGTATTCCTCGATTTTTTGTGATTATTTAGGAATACTAATGAATATTTAAGTTCACTGAGATTGCTCGAGGATTGTTCATTGAATTCAAATATTCACCAGAATTCCCAGGTCATCATAAAAATCAACATATATTCCCAAATACTTCAACAAACCCTCGAGCAAGCTCATTCAACTCAAATATTCACCAGAATTCCCAGGCAATCATAAAAATCAACAAAAATTAACAAATACTTCAATAAGCCCTCAAGCAAGCTCATTGAACTCGAATATTCACCAGAATTCCCAGGTCATCATAAAAATCAACAAATATTTACAAATACTTCAACAAACTCTCGATCAAGCTCATTGAACTAAAATATTCACCAGAAATCCCAGGTCATCATAAAAATCAATAAAAAATAATTAATACTTCAACAAACCCTCGGGCAAGCTCATTGGAATCAAATATTCACCAGAATTCTCAGGCCATCATAAAAAACAACAAATATTCACAAATACTTCATGAACCCTCGAGCAAGATGATTGAACTCAAATATTCACCAGAATTCCCAGGTCATCATAAAAACCTACAAATATTTACAAATACTTCAACAAACTCTCGAGCAAGCTCATTCAACTCGAATATTCACCAGAATTCCCAGGTCATCATAAAAATCAACAAATATTTACAAATACTTCAACAAACTCTCGATCAAGCTCATTGAACTAAAATATTCACCAGAAATCCCAGGTCATCAGAAAAATCAATAGAAATTCACTACTACTTCAACAAACCCTCAGGCAAGCTCATTGAACTCGAATATTCACCAGAATTCTTTCCATTAGGAATTTCTTTTCGGAATTTCCTTTAGGAATTTCCTTTCGGAATTTTTTTTAGGAATTTCCTTTCGAAATTTCCTTTTGGAATTTCCTTTAGGAATTTCCTTTAGGAATTTCCTTTCGTAATTTCCTTTCGGAATTTCCTTAGGAATTTCCTTTCGGAATTTCCTTTAGGAATTTCCTTTCGGAATTTCCTTTGGGAATTTCCTTTCGGAACTTCCTTTAGGAATTTCCTTTCGGAACTTCCTTTAGGAATTTCCTTTCGGAACTTCCTTTAGGAATTTCCTTTTGGAATTTCCTTTAGGAATTTTCTTTCGGAATTACCTACAGGAATTTTTTTTTCGGAATTTTCTTTAGGAATTTTCTTTAGGAATTTCCTTTAGGAATTTCCTTTCGGAATTTTCCTTACGAATTTCCTTTCGGAAATTCCCTTACGAATTTCCTTTAGGAATTTCCTTTAGGAACGTCCTGTAGGAATTTTCTTGGGGAATTTCAATGCTACCCCGGATTACGGTAGTACGAATTTTTCGGTCAACTGTGCTCATGCTAATCTTATTTTTTTCTGACTATTGATAACTCAGGATTTCCTTAAAAATATTTCAGTAGGCCATGAATTCCAAGAGAAATTGCGCATTTTTGAAAAATCTGAACCTGATTCCGTTGCGGTAACGATATGGTAGGCTGATTTTGAAGAAGCTGTTACATAATTGGCTTCTTTAATGGTGTTGAGATAATTCCATGTTCTGAATCTGTATGCCAAACTGAGCCGAAATCCAAATTTTCATCAATTTTGGTGCCCGGGAACCTATTTAAAAATCAATTTGAAATTTGTATGGGAGCGATTTGTCGACTCACCCCTCATCGCATTTTGTACTGAACGGAGCTGTCAAGCAGTTGCCCAGCTACCAAAAGGTAATTTCAAAAAATCTCTTTGAAATTGATTTTAGGTACCAACATAAAGTTCTAAAAATCTGAAAATAATCATAGCGGCTCAGAAAAAGGTGCTCTTTTGTTTAAAAATAAAAAAATCATTGAATTTTTCTTAATTTAAAAACCCAATTGCCACTTAGCTTTAAATTTCCAAAGAACACAATTTTAGGGATCTTCGCATATTGGTTGATTGTGATAGGTTTTTCTACGCTTTTTTTTCATGCGCACGCATGCCAATTTTATATTTGCTTTCAAGGGCATAGCCAGCTTTTCGGCCAGGGGGAGGCGAGCACCCTTACACTGAAAACCAAATTGCAGTAACAAGGAGTTCAAATACTTCATCATTAAAAAAAATAAAAGTGAAGTATGAAATATGTGTGATTAACAGGAATGGTTCAATGGAAGAATCATATATGACTATAATCCTGAGGAATTCCTCAAGATATTGCTTCAGGAATTTCTTAACAAATGCCATCATGAATTTGAATTTATCCAGCAGTTTCTCCAGAAATTTCTCTATTATTTTTCCAGGTTATTAATGTAGATATTCCAGCAGAAACTACCTTCGGAAAACTTGCAGTAATTCCGTTGGCAATACCTTCAGAAATTTTATCAATAATTCCTCCAGATGTTTTATTACGAATTTCACCATGCATTCTTTTGAGAATATCTCCAGTAATTTTTTACAAATATCATTCTTAATTCCACCAGAAATCCGTTTGAGAAGCTCCAGAAAATACTTTAAGGACAAGGTATTTGGAGTACATAGCTCAAAATTTCTTGAGCACCGTTTTTTAGAACCGTTGAACGGATTTGGATCAAAATGCATCACGCTAATTGTTCAGTGGTTGTCAACAGCGTGATGCATTTTAATCCAAATCCGTTCAACGGTTCTTAAAAACGGTGCTCTATAAATATTGAGCAATGTACTCCTAATACCTTGTCCTTAAGAATTTCTCCGGGAATTCTTTCAAAAAATCCAATCAAACTAAGATTCCTTTCCTTGAGGAATACCCTTAGAATTTTTTGGAGAAATTTCTTCGAAAAATCCTTTAATGAATTCCTTAGAAATTACCGGAAAAAAATCTTTGAAAATTTCTAAAGGAATACATTCGGAAATTCCTGGAGGAATATCTTTGGAAGTTGCTAGAGGAATGCATTCGGAAATTTTTAAAGGAATCAATTAAAAAATAATTTCAGGAATTTATTTCGAAAATCCTTGAATAATTCCACCGGAAATTCCTTGACAAATTCTTCAGAAATTTCTTGAGGAATTCCTTCATTTCTAAAGCTCCTTGAGAAATTCCATAAAACATTCCTTTGAGAGTTCTTCTACGATTTCCTTTAGAAGATTCTTCGGGAATTCCTTGAGGAATTTCTTTGAAATAGATATAAAATATTCCTTGAGGAACTTCTTCGGAGTTTTCGTGAGAAATTCTTCCGAAAATTCCTTGAGGAATACCTTCAAAAATTCTTGAGAATTATTTCCCAAATTCCTGAAGCAATTCTTTCGAAAATATTGAAAAAAAAACACTAAAAATCTCATGAGATATCCCTTCTCAAATTCCATAAGGAATTTCTTTAAAATTATTTCAAAACTTCCTTGAAAAAATATTTCGGAAATTCCTGAAGAAATGCTTTTTGTGATTTTTTATTTCCTAGGGGAACTCATTCGGAAATTCTTTGAAGAAGTCCTTTGAAAATGCCTTGATAAGGAAAATTCGGAAATTGTTAAAGGAGTTTGCTTGGAAATTTTTTTGACATATGTCTGAAATGTCTTATGGAATACCTTATTCTTCCAGGTTATTAATGTAGATATTCCAGCAGAAACTACCTTCGGAAAACTTGCAGTAATTCCGTTGGCAATACCTTCAGAAATTTTATCAATAATTCCTCCAGATGTTTTATTACGAATTTCACCATGCATTCTTTTGAGAATATCTCCAGTAATTTTTTACAAATATCATTCTTAATTCCACCAGAAATCCGTTTGAGAAGCTCCAGAAAATACTTTAAGAATTTCTCCGGGAATTCTTTCAAAAAATCCAATCAAACTAAGATTCCTTTCCTTGAGGAATACCCTTAGAATTTTTTTGGTGAAATTTCTTCGAAAAATCCTTTAATGAATTCCTTAGAAATTACCGGAAAAAAATCTTTGAAAATTTCTAAAGGAATACATTCGGAAATTCCTGGAGGAATATCTTTGGAAGTTGCTAGAGGAATGCATTCGGAAATTTTTAAAGGAATCAATTAAAAAATAATTTCAGGAATTTATTTCGAAAATCCTTGAATAATTCCACCGGAAATTCCTTGACAAATTCTTCAGAAATTTCTTGAGGAATTCCTTCATTTCTAAAGCTCCTTGAGAAATTCCATAAAACATTCCTTTGAGAGTTCTTCTACGATTTCCTTTAGAAGATTCTTCGGGAATTCCTTGAGGAATTTCTTTGAAATAGATATAAAATATTCCTTGAGGAACTTCTTCGGAGTTTTCGTGAGAAATTCTTCCGAAAATTCCTTGAGGAATACCTTCAAAAATTCTTGAGAATTATTTCCCAAATTCCTGAAGCAATTCTTTCGAAAATATTGAAAAAAAAACACTAAAAATCTCATGAGATATCCCTTCTCAAATTCCATAAGGAATTTCTTTAAAATTATTTCAAAACTTCCTTGAAAAAATATTTCGGAAATTCCTGAAGAAATGCTTTTTGTGATTTTTTATTTCCTAGGGGAACTCATTCGGAAATTCTTTGAAGAAGTCCTTTGAAAATGCCTTGATAAGGAAAATTCGGAAATTGTTAAAGGAGTTTGCTTGGAAATTTTTTTGACATATGTCTGAAATGTCTTATGGAATACCTTCGGAAATTTCGTGAGAAATTGTTTGATAAGTTCGTTGAGGAATTTTTTCGTTTTTTCATTAATCTTTACGAAATTCCTCAAGGATGCTTGAGAAGTTTCTTCGGAAATTCCTCAAGAAATTCCTTCAAAAATGTATTGCGGAACTTCTACGAAAACTTGAGAAACTTCTTCAAACATTCCTTCAGAAACACGTTTGGGGATTATGTGAGAAAATCCTAAGGAAATATTTTGAGGACAACCGTCAAAAATTTTTGAAGGAATTCATTCGGAAATTTTTGGAGGTATCTCAAGGCAAATCGATAAGAAATTTCTTTGGAAATTCCGGGAGGGATTTCTTTGGAAATTCGTAGAGGAATTCCTTCGGAAATTCAGGAGGAAATCTTTTGAAAATTCCAGGAGAAATTCCTTTGAAAATTCCTGGAGGAATTCCTACGGAAATTCCTGGACAAACTCCTCCGGAAACTCATGGAGGAATTCTTCAGGAAAATTCTGGAGCAATTCCCTCGGAAATTCTTGGAGGAATTCCTGCGGGAATTCCTGCGGGAATTCCTGGAGGAATTTCTTCGGAAATTACTGGAGTAATTCCTTCGGAAATACCTGGAGAAATTTCATCCTGAAATTTCTGGAGGAATTCCTTCGGAAATTAATGGAGGAATTCCTTCAGAAAATCCTTGAGCGATTCCTTCACAAAAGTCCTGGAGGAATTCCTTCTGAAATTTATGAAGGAACTCCTTCAGAAATTCGTGATGGAATTCCTGGAGAATTTCTTTCGAAAATTCCTGGTGGAATTCCTTCGGATATTCATGAAAGAATTCCTTCGGAAATTCCGGCAGGAAATCCTTTAAAAATTCCAAGTGAAATTCCTTTGAAAATCCCTGGAGGAATTCCACCAGAAATTACTGCAGGAATCCCCTCGGATATTCCAGGAGGAATTCCTTCGGAAATTGCTGGAAGATTTCCTTCGGAAATTCCTGAAGAAATTCCTTCGGAAATTTATGAAGGAATTCCTTCAGGAATTCCAGGAGGAGTTCCTTCGGAAATTGCAGAAGGAATTTCTTTGAAAATTCCTGGAGGATCTCCTTCGGACATTTCTGGAGAATTTCCTCCAGAAATTTCTGAAGAAACTCATCAGGAAATTCATGGAGGAATTTCTCAGGAAATTCCTGGAGGAATTCCTTTGAAAATTCGTGGAAGAATTTCTTCAGAAATTCGTAGATGAATTCTTTCGGAAAATTTCTGGAGCAATTCCTTCGGAAATTCATGGAGGAACTCCTTTGGAAAATGCTTTAGGATGTCCTTCGCAAAATTCCTGGAGGAATTCCTTCGGAAATTCGTGGAGGGATTCCGTCAGAAAATTTCTGGAGGAATTCCTTTGGAAATTCATGTAGGAATTCCTTCGGACATTCATGGAAAATTCCTTCGGAAGTTCCAGAGGAAAAATTCTTTAAAAATTCCAAGAGGAATTCCTTTGAAAATTCCTAGAAGAATTTCTTTGGAAATTCGTAGAGGAATTCCGTCGGAAAATTTCTGGAGGAATTTCTTCGGAAATTCATGGAGGCATTCCTTCGGAAAATCCTTTTGAAATTCCTTGGCAAAATTCCTGGATGAATTTGTTCGGCAATTCATGGAGGAATTCCTTCAAAAATTCATGGAGGGATTTCTTCGGACATTCATTTCCTTCGGAAATTCCAGGAGGAAATCCTTTGAAAATCCTAAGAGGAATTCCCTTGAAAATTCCTGGAAGAATTCCTTCGGAAATTCCTCGACGAATTCCTCCGGAAATTCCTAGAGTAATTCCTCCCGAAATTTGTGGAGGATTTTTTCTGAAATTTCCTGGATGAATTTCTCCGGAAGTTCCAGGAGGATTTCCCTCGGAAATTCCTGGAGGAATTGCCACGGAAATTCCTGGAGGAATTCTCTCGGAAATACACGGAGGAATTCATTCGGAAAATCCTTCGCAAAATTCCAGGCGGAATTACATCGGAATTACAAGGGAAAATTCCTTTGGAAATTTCCAAAGGAATTTCTCCAGGAATTTCCGACAGAATTTCTCCTGGAATGTCTGAAGGAATTCTTCCTGGAATTTCCAAAAAAAAAAAATCCTTCAGGAATTTCCAAAAGAGTTTCTCCAGGAATTTCCGAAAGAATTTCCAAAGGAATTCCTCCAGGAATTTCCAATGGAATTCCTCCGGGATTTAAAAAAAAATCCTCCAAGAATTTCCGAAGGAATTCCTCCAGGAATTTCCGAAATAATTGATCCACGAATTTCAGAAGGAATGCATCCAAGAGATTCCGGAGGGATTTCTCCAGGAAATTCCGAAGAAATTCCCCTAAGAATTTCAGAAAGAATTCCTGCAGGAATTTCCAAAGGAAATCCTCCATGAATCTTCAAACGAAGTCGTCCAGCAATTTCCGAAGGAATGCCTCCCGGAATTTCCGAAAGAATTCCTCCAGGAATTTTTGAAGGAATACCTAATGGAATTTGTAAAGCATTTCCTCCATGAATATTCGAGGGAATTCCTCTTGGAATTTCCAAAAATAAAATCCAAAAAGACTTTCCGAAAGAACATCTCCAGGAATTTCCGAAGGAATTCGTCCAATAATTTCCGAAGAAATTATTCCAGCAATTTCCGAAGGAATTCCTCCTGGAATTTCCAAAGGAAATCGTCCAGTAATTTCCGAAGGAATTCCTCCAGGAATCATAAAAAGCATTCCTCTAAGAAGTTTAGAATGATTTTTTTCCAGGAATGTCCTAAGGAATTCATCCAAGGATTTTCTCAGGAATTTCTCTATAGATTTCTGAAAGAATTCCTCCAGGAATTTCCGGAGGTATTCATCCAAGATTTTTCGAGGGAACTCCCCAAGGAATTTCCGAAGGAATTCCTGCAGAAATTTCCGAAAGAATTCCTTCAGGAATTTCCGAACGAATTCCTTCAGGAATTCTTCCAGGAATTTGCGAGGGATTCCTCCAAGAATTTTGGAAGGAATTCCTTCTGGATTTTTTTAAGGAATTCCTCCAGGATTTTTTGAAGGAATTGCTTCAGGAATTTCCGAAGCAATTCCTCCCGGAATTTCCGAAAGAATTCCTCCAGGAATTCCTAAAGAAATTCCTTCTGGAATTTCCGAATGAATTCCTCCAGGAATCTCCACAGGAATTCGTCCAGCAATTTCCGAAGGAATTTCTGAAAGAATTCCTCCAGAACTTTCCGAAAGTATTCATCCAAGATTTTTCGAAGGGCCTCGCCAAGGAATTTTCGATGGAATTCCTCCAGTAATTTCCGAACGAAGTCCTTCAGGAATTTCCGATGGAATTTCTCCAGAAATTTCCAAAGGAATTCTTACAGGATTTGCGAAGGGATTCCTCCAAGAATTATGGATGGCATTCCTCCAGAAATTTCCAATGGAATTCGTCCAGCAATTTTCGATGGAATTCCTGCAGGAATTTCCGAAAGAATTCATCTAGGAATTCCTAAAGGAATTTCTTCTGGAATTTCCGAAAGAATTCCTCCAGGAATTTTTGAAGGAATTCCTAATGGAATTTGTAAAGCAATTCCTCCATGAATATTCGAGGGAATTCCTCTTGGAATTTCCAAAAATAAAATCCAAAAAGACTTTCCGAAAGAACACCTCCAGGAATTTCCGAAGGAATTCGTCCAATAATTTCCGAAGAAATTATTCCAGCAATTTCCGAAGGAATTCCTCCTGGAATTTCCAAAGGAAATCGTCCAGTAATTTCCGAAGGAATTCCTCCAGGAATCATAAAAAGCATTCCTCTAAGAAGTTTAGAATGATTTTTTTCCAGGAATGTCCTAAGGAATTCATCCAAGGATTTTCTCAGGAATTTCTCTATAGATTTCTGAAAGAATTCCTCCAGAAATTTCCGGAGGTATTCATCCAAGATTTTTCGAGGGAACTCCCCAAGGAATTTCCGAAGGAATTCCTGCAGAAATTTCCGAAGGAATTCCTTCAGGAATTTCCGAACGAATTCCTTCAGGAATTTCCGAAGGAATTCTTCCAGGAATTTGCGAAGGGATTCCTCCAAGAATTTTGGAAGGAATTCCTTCTGGATTTTTTTAAGGAATTCCTCCAGGATTTTTTGAAGGAATTGCTTCAGGAATTTCCGAAGCAATTCCTCCCGGAATTTCCGAAAGAATTCCTCCAGGAATTCCTAAAGAAATTCCTTCTGGAAATTCCGAATGAATTCCTCCAGGAATCTCCACAGGAATTCGTCCAGCAATTTCCGAAGGAATTCCTCCCGGAATTTCTGAAAGAATTCCTCCAGAACTTTCCGGAAGTATTCATCCAAGATTTTTCGAAGGACCTCGCCAAGGAATTTTCGATGGAATTCCTCCAGTAATTTCCGAACGAAGTCCTTCAGGAATTTCCGATGGAATTTCTCCAGAAATTTCCAAAGGAATTCTTACAGGATTTGCGAAGGGATTTCTCCAAGAATTATGGATGGCATTCCTCCAGAAATTTCCAATGGAATTCGTCCAGCAATTTCCGATGGAATTCCTTCAGGAATTTCCGAAAGAATTCATCTAGGAATTCCTAAAGGAATTTCTCCTGGAATTTCCGAATGAATTCCTCCGGGAATCTCCAAAGGAATTCGTCCAGCAATTTCTGAAGGAATTCCTCCCGAAATTTCTGAAAGAATTCCTTCGGAGTTTCCTGGAATCTCCGAAGGAATTCCTCCAGGAATTCCGCTAGGAATTTCCGAAGGAATTCCTGCAAGAATTTCCAAAAATAATCCAAAAAATATTTCCGAAAAAAATCCTCCACGACTTTCCGAAGGAATTCCTCCAGGAATTTCCAAAAGCATTCCTCCAGGAAGTTTGGAATTATTTTGTCCAGGAATTTCGTAAGGAATTCACCTTAGGATTTCCTCACGAATTTCTCTATGGATTTCTAAAAGAATTCCTCCAGCAATCTCCGAAGGTATTCATCCAAGATTTTCCCAAGGAACTGCTCAAAGAATTTTCGAAGGAACCCTTCAGGAATTTCCGAAGGAATTTCTTCAGGAATTTGCGAAAGGATTCCTCCAGGAATTTTGGATGGAATTCCTTCATGAATTTCCAAAGAAATTCCTCCAGCTATTTCCGAAGGAATACCCTCAGGAATTTTCGAAGATATTCCTCCAAGAATTTCCGAAGGAATTCCTGCATACATTAAAAAATACAAGGATGCAGGAGAATTTTATTTTTACTAGTCAAAAACAGCTCTGATCATCTAAGTTTTTCGGTTAAGTTAGAATATAGTTGCTCGGTCAGGTGTTTTTGGGGTAAGACTTTAGATTTTAATAATTTTATGTTTTCCATATATACATATACATCGCGTCGGTTTTGTCGGTTTTGGATATGTACGGCGGAAATAGGAGTCAAAATGGCATGATAACCTATATGTTGAACAATCCCGACAGATGTTTCACATTCATTTTTTATTTCTATATATTACTGAAGGTTAAATCGGACAGAATATATTCGACAAATAATCTCCCTCGGTATTTATTCTGTATAAAAATTAAAAAAATCTCTTATCATAAAAGCCACCAAAATTGTTCAATGAACATTATTAGGATTCTTTCAAGTTTTCCTGCTAGAGTAAGTAATTCAGGCTCCTCTTGAAATTCTCAAAATATTAAGTCAGTAATTCTGACATGTTTTTTTAGGAATTTTGTCAACAACTCTGCTCTTAGTGTTGTATAAAAAAAATCATTTGGGAGTAACGTATGAGGAGTATTTTAATTTATCCTTCCCAAATTATGCCACACGACGGCTGGTCGCGACGATTATGGTCTAACAAATCAGCAAAACTTACAATATACCTTTATAGCACATCACCATCACATGTTCCGGTTTGAAAACTTACTTCGCTATTTCTTAAACATTTTGTGTAGAAAATGTGACACAACGGAAAAAACGTTAAAATATGCTATGTTGACTAATACAAATTATCCCCTAGCTCTAGCATCTTTATTACATCCGCGAACTATGCATTTGTTCCATGTGAGCATAGCGACAAATCTTGTATATTATTTTACCGTTTCATGTTGTTTCCCATCATCCGCACGGGTGCCCACCGCAGGCCAGCCAAGAAACCGTTAGCTGCTGTTCGATCGCGGTGGCGCGCAATAATTTTGGAAATGTTTTCATACAAATGCCTCTCAATGTAGATTTTTGTATGAAACCCCCTAATATTTATATACCATTCGACTCGTTATTAGTTTCTGAGCAAAATGACCGTACATAGTTATATGATAAAACACCTTTTTACGGGAGAAATCGTTGTGCAAACACAAAAATTTGCGGCATGGGAGCGGTTTTCCTACCAACAATTTTGGTGTTCTCGAGAGTCCAACTTTTTCAAATTTTGAGTAAAATCAAATATTTTTTTATGAAAATGAAGCCCAACATCTCAGCTACAGCGTGATTTGTTTTATATTTCGATATCTCTTTTCGTTAATTTTAAAAAAATCGAAACGTGCGCCGAAGTCGGGTTTTACCGGCCCGCTCGGTAAGCTTCCCCTTGCCATTTTTTACGGCTTAATGGTTACTTGGGCGGTAAATCTCAAGTGGGACACAATCTATCGATTTTAACAGAAAGTATAAACTGCTTGGTAAGAGTAATAAAGGTAAATATAGCGTAACGTAATTAATTTTGTTAAAAATGTTTTAGGATCAGTCAAAAAAATTGGTCATGGAGAAGTGGGAGATTCAGCCTTTTAAATACAAATCATTGCCTCGCAATGTTGTCCGCAGTGAGTGGATTAAGTACAAGCGGAACTTCGACTATATCGTCGCGGCTTCTGGAGAAAGCGATAAAACGCGCATGAAAAATCTGTACCTTGCCAGAGCCGGACCAGACGTTCAGGAAGTATTCGCATCCATTCCGGGGGCAGATGTACCTGAGGACAAGGAAAATGGCGTGGATCCGTATGCTGTCACTATGCAGAAGCTGGATGCTTACTTTTCCCCTAAGCAGCATGAAACATTCGAACGCAACGTCTTCTGGACACTTAAGCCGAGCCCGGAAGAGACACTGGAGAAGTTTATGTTGCGTTTCCAGGATCAAGCCAGCAAGTGCAACTTCGGGAGCAGCGCCATGGAGAGCAGAGCAATAAGCGTCATCGACAAAGTCATCTTATTTGCCCCGAGCGACTTGAAGGAACAGCTTCTGCAGAAGGATTCGCTTGACATCGACGAGGTCGTGAAGATCGTCGGTTCGTATGAATCTGTGAAGCATCAAGCCCAACAGATGAATCAGTCGTCATCAGGGTTCACCGAGTCTGATATAAATGCCGCAGGGAGAAGCACCATTAACAAAATCAGAAACATACCGTTCAAAGATTGCATGAGGTGCGGAAAACGGGATCACATCGCCAATGATCCAAAGTGTCCTGCTCGCGGTAAAGAGTGCATCAAATGTAAGAGGATTGGCCATTTCGCTGCACGATGTCGCACACCCGCGGGAAAACGAAGATATGCTGAGGAACCAAGGCCAGGCCCTAGCAAAGGATTCAAACGACAACGCGTACACGAGATCGAAACTGAGGACGAAAGAAAGGACCGTAGCTTCATATTTAGCATTAACGATGGAGGAGAATTTTTGTGGCTCAAACTGGGAGGAGTAACGCTGCAACTGCTGATTGATTCTGGCTGCAAGAAAAACATCATCAATGAAAAGGCGTGGGAGTATATGAAGAACAATGGAGCTTAGGTCTGGAATCAGGAAAAGCACTGTGACGAGGTTTTCCTGCCGTACGGCAAAGAAGCAAAACCGTTGACCGTTCTGGGGAAATTTGACACTCGTATTTCCGTAGAAGACGACGGGAAAATCATCGACCAGGTAGGATTTAAGTTGTAAAGTTGAACAAAATTGTTTTTAAAGAAGAAAGTTCTTAGGCACCCTACACACTACTCAAACCGTTTGACCAACATTGCCACCGCCCCCTGGTTGGTCGAACCAGCGGATGTTTCTGCAACCGCATGACGAACTGCCAAATCGTGTTGCACCAACATGTCACTTTGGTTGCACCAACATCATCCCCCATTTGAAATCGTACTGTGTTTGTGCAACAACACTACACACGGTACGATTGGTTCGTCAAACATTGGCTCCGCCCACCGTTGGTTTGAGTAAAATCAAACTGGTTTGATTTTTGCCGACCAAACCGTCAACCGTCAAATCGGTTTGACGAACTGCCAAATCGGTTCGTCAAGCAGCATCACACACGGACAAACACAGCACCAACTCAACCACCAACCTGGGGGCGGAATCAATGTTGGTCAAACCGTTTGAGTAGTGTGTAGGGTGCCTTATAGGTGGCCACATTTTACGTTGTAGTTGGAGGGCAGCAATGCTATTGGGTCGTTCCACTGCAATGAGTCTCGGTGTCTTGGTGATTGGGTTACCGAGTACACATGGTATAAACATGATTGATCCCGCTCAGAAACGACCTTTTCCCAAAATCAAAGGTGTTCAGGTTGAGATTCCTGTCGATAAGAGTGTAGTTCCTGTATGCCAACATCCTCGCCGTCCGCCCATTGCACTTTTATCTAGAATCGAAGACAAGTTGACGTCTCTGCTTATGAGCGACATAATCGAACCTGTTGAAGGGGGATGCCAGTGGGTTTCACCGTTGGTCACCGTCGTTAAAGATAACGGCGATATTCGGCTGTGTGTCGACATGCGTCATATCATGCCCACCATCGAGACTGATGTATGGAATTGTTATCGCTCCCGAAATATTCCAAAGAATCATGGAGCAGATTTTGAGCCGATGTAAGCACACCGTCAACTTTATCGATGACGTACTTGTCTTTTGCAGCACAGAAGAAGAGCATGACAGGGAGCTCAAATTAGTGCTGTCGATCTTGAACGAACATGGAATTCTTCTGAACCAGGAGAAATGTTTGTTCAAAGCGACTAGCTTGGACTTTCTTGGGCACACGGTTTCTTCAGATGGTATCAAACCCTCGGACAACAAGGTCGAAGCACTTCAACGATTCCGCACACCGATCACCGCTGAAGAAGTCCGAAGTTTCCTCGGGTTGGTTACATACGTCGGACGATTTCTCCCAAATCTAGCGACAATCACGGCTCCCCTCCGAGAGCTGACGCGGTCCGGTGTGAAGTTTTCGTGGGGCAAGGATCAAGCGGAATCGTTTGCGAAGCTGAAGGAAATGATCGGTAACGTTCAGCAGTTGTATTTCTTTGATAATGCACTTCGAACGAGGCTAATAGCGGATGCATCTCCAGTAGCGCTCGGCGCGGTGCTGATTCAATTTGAAGGATCAACCGATGACCAGCCTCGTCCGATTGCCTACGCCAGCAAAAGCTTGACGGCGACTGAGCGTAGGTATTGCCAGACCGAGAAAGAGGCTTTGGCCTTGGTCTGGTCAGTGAAGCGATTTGCGATGTATCTGTATGGAAGAACTTTTGAGCTGGAAACCGATCACAAACCGTTAGAAGCAATATTTCAGCCAACTTCCCGTCCTTGTGCCAGAGTAGAGCGATGTTGTGCTACGCCTTCAATCCTTCTCGTTTGTGGTGAAGTACCGCCGAGGAACATCGAACATCGCTGATCCCTTATCCCGTCTGGCCGATAACCCATCTTCTGAAACATTCGACGCTGAGAGCAAGTTTATGGTGCTGGCGGTTATGGAATCCGCTGCGATTGACATCCAAGAACTCGAACACGCAACTACGACGGATGCAGGTTTGGACATCGTTAAACAATGTCTGCGATCCGGAAACTGGGACAAAGAAGAGGCCAAGTTGTTCCTACCATTCAAGCACGAACTTGGTTTTGTTGGCGATCTGTTAGTACGTGGAAATAAACTTGTCGTTCCGAGCAAGTTGAAGGCCAGGATGCTTGACATTGCCCACGAAGGACACCCGGGAAAATCCCTAATGAAGCGTCGTCTACGGGATCGCGTTTGGTGGCCGGGGATGGATAACGATGCTGTGATTCGTGTAAAAACATGTGATGGCTGCCGTTTGGTAGGACTACCGAACAGGCCCGAACCTATGTCGTCGTCCGTTGCCAAATGGTCCATGGGTTGACGCCGCTATGGATTTCCTCGGACCATTGCCTTGTGGTTCGTATCTGCTGGTGATTATCGATTATTTTAGTCGATATAAAGAAGTGGAAATCATGTCCAAAATTACAGCTAAGGACACAACCCGAATAAAAAATACAGTAGAAAAACCGAATGTTGTATTGTAACAGTACTATTTAGAACCATATTGTTACAATAAACACCACTGTAAAAATAAAAAATACAAAAACAATAAGATGTAATGTAGACACCATACAGTGAATTGTAAATAAGATTTTTACAATATACTATACGGGTTGTTAAGTATCGTAACAATATAAAACAATATTTTTCTCCATATATATTTTTTTACAAAACCATACATTTTATTGTAAATGAATTGTTTGAAATACTGATACGTGGGCTTTAATATACCGTACATTGTATGGTACACGTATGGTTTCAAACAATAAAATGTACCGTAAATATATTGTTTTTAATTGTAATTTCACTACTGGTTATAAATTTAATCATGGTTTTGGAATGATTCTCTTTTGTTATGTTGTATTGTTTTACATTAGGCAGCGTCCATTTATTACGTAACGCTAAAATCGAACTTTTTCGACCCCCCTCCCCCCTCCGTAACGCTTTTTTGTATGAAACCCCGAAAATTGTTGTATGGGCCGTAACGCTTGGCCGTACTCCCCCCCTCCCCCTAGAGCGTTACGTAATTTGTGGACGGCGCCTTAGATAAACCATATAATGTTATATTATCTCGTCAAGTTCCTTCGATAATGGCAGTTCTAGCCAAACTAACCTAAACTTCTCTAAGTCTGAGTAGTCTCTGATTGCATTAACAGTTGAAGCTTAGGCTCCCATGTCCCACCAGCCAGATAACTGGGTTTTGCAAACTAAGCATTATTTGTGGCAACACTTTGAGCGGCATGATGGAACTATGCCTAGCGCGCTAAGTGTTATTAGACCACTAATGTAGTTGCATGAAGTGGGTGACGAGGTACATAAGTATCATTACAGCGTGCTTAACCGTTATTGCAATATTGAGGCTCCAGTTTGACTGAACTATGAAATATGTACATAACAACTCATGAGAAAACTGTCAAGTTCGATTCAACTATAAGTTAGGTTAAAAAGCGAAGACGAACTTATATCACAAGTCGTTTCAGTGTCCAGTCCAGTCCTTATGTTAAAAATGTCAAAGATAAATCGCATTTAATTCGGTTGTTGTACAAGGCAATTTCACATGAGAGAAGAAGAGAAAGAATAGTGTTGAACTCATCCACTGATTTACGGTAATCTGGCCTGCGTCTTTCTGGGTTGACCTACATTCGTATTCCTCTCATCGCACTCTACATACCTAGCCCACCATATCTCTTGGATATGCAGTCCTTAGGACACCTGGTTTACCACTTTATTTAAACATTTTATTGACTTTAAATAGATGTTTCAACTTATTCACTTTTTCCTCTTTCATTTCCTTTGCAACAAAAATGTCACGAACATCAACAAAACAAAGCACGGAATAAATCATAAACTGAATAAATAATTAAAAATGCGCGGAAAAAGATTGCTTCAGAATAGTGAATGGTTCAAACGTAAGAAAAACAGTATAATATATTGTTACATAAAGATCGGATGTAAATGTATAGTAGCTATTTACCAATGTGCAAAGCTTTTAGCGAACCATTCCATTACAATACACTATATTGTAGCTGGTACACTGTATGGTACAGGAATGGTTTTCACCAAATACCCTATGGTTAGTTTTTATCCGGGAACAAGCAGGCTGGACAAGATTTTCACTCGCTTGGGTTACCCTCGAACCATAACGCTAGGCAACGCCAAGCAATTCGTCAGCACGGAACTGGAAGTATACAGCAAGCTCCACGGAATCACATTGAACCATTCGACGCCGTATTGGCCACAAGAGAATGGTCTTATCGAACGGCAAAATCGATCTCTCGTGAAACGACTACAAATCAGTGCCGCTCTCGGGAGAGATTGGAAACAAGACCTGCATGATTAGCTTATCATGTATTATACTACGCCGCATTCAACAACCGGTAAAACACCAACTGAACTCATGTATGGCCACACGATCCGTTCTAAGCTACCGACGATCGAAGACATCGAAACAGCTCCACAAAATACAGAATTCCGAGATAGAGATCAAGCATTGAAGGATAAGGGAAAGGAGACGGAAGACAACCGCCGGCGAGCTAAACGATCCTCAATTGATTCCGGTGACACCGTGCTTATGCAGAATTTGTTGCCAGGTAATAAGCTGTCCACGACCTTCAACCCAAAACAATATATTGTTGTCTCACGGTCCGGTCCCCGTGTCACGGTGGAAGACCCTCAGAATGGAAAATCGTATGATAGAAATGTAACCCATCTCAAGAAGGTTGTTGAACCCGAATTGAGTTCGAATGAAGTGTCGGATGAGCTTTGTTCCCAGGACCAGCTGCAGTTGCAGGAGTCATCTGAAGAAGACTTCCTTGGGTTTGATCTGGAAGCAGAGGCTAGACCACCAGAACCAATCGGACCAAGCCGACAGCGTAGACCTACGAAGCAACCAGCCAGATTCAATGATTACCTTATGTAACTTCTAACATTTAAACAAAGGGAGATGTGGTGCCGAGTACGGCCCTGACGATGAACGAGTTATTGACATTTGACTACTATCGTTCGGGCCGGGCCTGACTGAAGACTGGTGAGCAAACGCGTGTGAAACGGAGTGTTGTTATCGGAGAGAATAATAATTCAATAAATGTTTGTTAAGTATTATTTGTAACTTCGTACCTTTATTATATTGTCACGAAACCTCGGTTATCACACTTTCTGTAAAGTAAAGATATAACGAAGCCAAACATTGAATTTTTAAGAGCACAAATTTGAAAATCCAAATGACGGTAAGAGCTGAGAAGTTGATCGATGCTTACCCACTAGTGGTGAACAATCGACCAGCTTTTAAGTGCAAGCCGTGGCTCTCCAGATAGGTATGTGCTCTTGAAAATTCGAGTTTTGGCTTCATATTTTTTCATCGTAAGATATGTACGACATGGCAAGTCCTGCACTGGTGGTGGCTTCATATCATATTATATTGTTTTCATCGTAAGAGGGATAAATATTGAATTATGAAAGCAAATTCTTATGGACGTTCCCCTATCTGTGGAGAAATTTTAGGTGAAAAAATCTTAATGAATTCCTAGCGGAAATCCCTTTTAGAAATTCCAAAGAAATGCACAGGAAGGATTACTGTTGTAAGCTCAGAGAATTCAGGAAAGAATTTCTTGGATAGAAAATTCTTTACAAAATCTGCAAGATGCACTGGTAGTTTTTAAACCACCTCCTACAGAAATCCCTAGAAAAATCTTTGATGAAGTCCTTGAAGCAGCTTATGTTGGTGTCCTGGACCGACCGGAAGTCGAACCCGTCACCCTTCCCCACTAGCACACAAGTTCTACATCAGTTTTTGTGACTCTTATATGACCAAATTTGGTCATATAGGAGTTATTTCGACTCTTCTAAAACATATGTGCTACTAGGGTTAGCAGGGTCATGCTGAATACCCATGCCTTTACAGCTGTGGCTATAGAGACCGTTTGTCTAAATATGACCCAAGGAAGAACTGTACAGTGTTTTCCAAAATTTCTGCCAGAAATTTGAGGAGTTCATGGGAGTTTTTTTACAGTTCAAGGCATGGTTCAAGGATGTTGAACGTGTTTAAAAAAATATTAGGATATTGGTTTTAACACTTATGTGGCCGGCAGAGTACCCGGGTACCTTTTTCAATTTCAAATCTCACTATTTTAATGATTGTTGAGACTAGGATGTTGGAACTCTGTTAGATCTTAGAACTCGTGAATATACATCTATTAATGGGGTTGACCGAATTTTAAAGTGAGGAGGGGCAGGGGGAGGGGCTCCTACATTTTTTTATTACGTGGAAGGCCGGCAGGGTACCCGGGTACCCACGAAATTGAAATGATCATATCTCCGTCAATTTTTCATAGATTTTGGAAATTTTTAGCTCATTCAACTCAGAAACTCATCATCTATCGGGGAAATATTTGGTTAGACCGATCTAATCACCGTGGTTTTCGGAAAATCCATATTTTTGGGAGCATGTCCCTCCACCATATTGAAACCCACATTGTTAAGGCTAGGATATCTTAAAGTGTTTATGGTCAACCATGGCCCCACGAGAAGCGTGTTCCGAAATCACAGTTTCAAAGTCAACACGTTTTATGATTCCAGGCCAGTCAGATACAATATGCCAAAGCAATTTTACGATGCTTGGTACCGAAATTGCTACTAACCTACCGAAAATCCCGTATATTGTATTGCATAAAAACATGGATCCGTAAATCCGGATTTTCCGGTACCCATGGTGATCGGACCGGTCCAACCAAATACGATCTCGATAGATAATGAGTTTCTGAGTTGAATGAGGCAAAAACTTTTAAAATCGGTGGAAAATTCGCTGAGATATGATCATTTCCATTTCGTGGGTACCCGGGTACCCTGCCGGCCTTCTACGGGTGTTTTTTTTTTGCTGGCCACACTACGGTTAAAATAACATTTGAACACTTTGTTGCCAATCACTCCGTTTAACGGTTTTCAATAGCATTAATTAATGAGAAGTTCTTTAGAATCACTGCTGCTCTCAGATAGTAATTTCATGTTACCATGTTGTGCGTTACCTTGCCGTAGGGTTAATTGAGTAATACTTAACATGACAAACTGCTTCAGAAGGATTATGTTCTGTCCTATCCAAGGCCTAGTTTAGAGGTTTCAGTGCTATTCAGCGACCGGCTAGTAACCTTTCAAAAAGAAAAAAAAAAACTTTTAAACTATCATTGAAAGAATTCTTAAATAAGTCACTAACAGCATCTTTGGAATCCACGGAATGTAGGACGCAGAGAACGGCCTTCCCGGACAGGTTACAAGGTGGACAACACTCCGACGGCACAAGAACCAGATCGACCGGGGACTTTTCGGATTCCGCGTAAACGGTGGACGAGCAATAACGTTTCACTTCTTATAATTGCGAAAACTACTTTGGGAATGGGATACAAAACAAAGGTACACAATGATCAATAAGGTATGCTGTTACTCTTTTCGCCTTTCGCCGTACCATAGACATCGGGAAAGATATCGCACTTTCCACACTCCTCCTCGATATCTTAGCGGCCATCGGACTTGGTCAAGCCCAACATCTCCGAGAACTGCTGCTGCTTCTGACACCCTAATGGCTTGGTGAGGATGTCGGCGATCATCGATGCCATACAGCTAGTGTTATCCTCCAGCACAGCAATTGGTCCTTCCTGCTGCTCGTTGAAATCTTGGAGTAGCTTCCGTAGCCACAACACCTCTCTGCAAGCCTCGCATATGGCGATATATTTGGCCTCCATGCTGGATAGAGACACGCAAGTCTGCTTGCGGCTGACCCATCCAATTGTTGCTTGTCCGAGTTGAAACAAATATCCAGTATTTGACTTGCGATCGTCCGTATCAGCACTCCAGTCGGCGTCACTATAGCCGACTAGCTTCAGTGGCTCTTCTCTGTGGCTTATTAGTTTGAGTGCGTAGTCGTTCGTGGTGACTAGGTACCGCACCACTCTCTTCAACTCCATCCAACCTGCTTCCGTTGGGGCGCTAACTCGTCGGCTCAGAATAGCTACGCTGGCGGCTACGTCTGGCCGTGTGTTCACAGCCACGTATAGCAACGCCCCGATCAAGCATTGGTATTGTCTGTTATCGGGCATCGCCTTACTGCCTTCCCTACTGCGGTAGTAGCCTGTGTCCAGCGGGATTTTCGATCCTCTGGCACGGTCAAGGTTGTATCGGTTCGCGATCTTCGAAATATAGCCTTTCTGATCCATGGTGAAGTAGCCATCGGCGTCCTTTTCGATGCGGATCCCCAGGAAACAACTGACGTCTCCTAAGGATGACAGTGTCAACTTCTCCTTCAAAGATCTTTCGACATTCTTGATCTCCTCTTCCGAAATACAGGCAACGATTATATCGTCAACATAGATTATAATATACATCCAACCTCCAGGAGTACGCTTCGAAAATAAACAGGGAAAACCCTGCGCAACTAAGCGGGCCTTGTACCTGGTGACGTTTCCAGCGCTGTCCTCCTTCTTCTTAAAAACCCATTTGCTACCTATTGGTTTTCGTCCGGCAGGCAATTCCACCAACGTCCAGGTCTCGTTCTGCATCAGGTTGTCATACTCCTCTTTCATTGCTGCTTGCCATAAGTCCTGCTCCGGTCCTTGGACAGCTTCCTCGTACGAAACTGGATCATCTTCAACTACGAGGGCCACGTCAACAACGTAGTCCCGCAGCCTAGTTGGAAGCATCCCTCTGGTCGACCGCTTACCACTGCTCTGCTGCTCAGCTATGGCTCCCGCTTGTCCTGCAGCTCGATCATCACCATGGTCCTGCTCCTCACAGTCATCGAATTCTTCGTCTGAATCGTGGTCGGATTCTCCCGGAACCAGTTGCTCCTCCTGAACGCACTGTTCTCCCTGAGCACTAGTCCTTCGGGCCATTCGAGCTCAGTCTCGATCTCTTCCGGTGTCTGCGCTTCGGATTTGGCCATGTGGGGAATGTTCATCTCCTCAATGAAGCGCGCATCACGACTTATCGTGACTCCATTGGTTTCAGGATCCAGGAACCTGAACGCCTTGCGATCCTCGCAATATCCAACAAACATCAGTTTTCGTGATTTACAGTCAAACTTCGTTCGTTTAACGTCCGGGATATGGACGTATGCCGGACATCCGAACACTCGAAGGTGGTCCATCTTTGGCGGCTTGCCAAACCATTTTTCGAATGGGGTCTTGTCAACTGCACGAGAAGGTAGACGGTTCTGAACGTAAGCGGCGGTCATGACCGCCTCACCCCAGTATTGCTTGCCTAGCCCGGCGTCAAGCAACATACACGTTGCCATCTCCTGCAGCGTCCGGTTTTTCCGCTCAGCTACACCGTTCTGCTGGGGGCTGTATGCAGCGGTGTATTGAGCCTGAATACCTTCCTTCTCGTAGAACGCCTTCAACTCGCCGTTGACGTATTCTCCACCTCCGTCTGACCTAATCACACATGGGGCCCTCCCGAAGCGCGTCTTAACGTGGGCCACATACCGTTTTATACAACCGGCTACATCGGATTTCCGTCGCAGAAGGCATACAACTGTGTAACGACTGAAATCGTCAATGAGCGTCATCAAATACCTACAGCCGCCCGGGGTGACGTTAGCCAAAGGTCCGCATACGTCGGTATGCACCAGATCGAGTATTCTGCTAGCTCTATTCTCAGAAGATTTAGGGAAAGAAGTGCGTGGGAGTTTACCTTTCAGGCAGTCTTCGCATACCTGCCGCAAACCGCAATCCTCCATCTTGAAGCCGTCGCCGAGGTTACCTGCTTTCAGCTTCTCCAGCACGGCCGGATCTCGATGGCCGAATCGCCGATGCCACATATGCTGACAGTTCGGCAGATGCTGCAACTCCTTACTCAGCTTTGCAAAATCCACTGTTATCAACACAAACAAGTTTCCGTTTAGTTCTCTCAACGCGACAGTTTTACCGGCGGCGCTCACTATCGAACATGCTGACCCATCAAAATTCACTTGAAATCCTTTCTTCGTCAGCTTTCGTACCGAAATCAATTCACTGTCTAGCGCCGGTATGTAGAGCACTTCCGTCAATTTCACTTCCCGCACTGCACCATCTTCGTCGACGCACTTTACGAAACCTTCCCCGGTTCCGTCCGACTTCGACGCAGAGCCATCGGCGAGCACAACTTGCACTTGCTTACTTTCGTCCAAGTTAGCGAAGAAAGCCCGATCGTTGGTCATATGGCTGGAACAGCCACTGTCTATATACCAACAACCCTTACGGTGACTGTTCCCAACCACAAAACAAATCGGAACGTCCTTTTCCGCCGTTAGTTTGGCCTTCACATCACTCTTCTTCTTTTGTTTCACTGCCTTTCCGCTCACTGATTCCCCATCACTTTTCTTCTGCTGCAGATGCAGCCACTGCCGGCAATCCTTTCGGAAGTGGCCGGGCTTCTGCAGTGAAAACACAGCCGCTTTTTCTGCTCTTTATGTTGTAGCTTCATCGCCCTATCACTCGAATCCGGATTTCGCTCCACTCGCCTCTGGTACTCGTCCAGCAACTTTTGCTTAACGAGCTTCATCGTCAGATCCGCCTCTGGCCGGCTTTCGAGCGCCGTAACCAGACCGCCGTATGAATCCGGCAGGCTGCGCAAAATCATTGCGATCTGCAACGATTCATCGAGCGCTTGGCCCGCACACGCGAGACGAATAAAGAGTTCTTCCATGTCGAAAATATGTTTCTCCAAATCTTCACCATCGACCAAATTCAAGCTACAAATCTTTTTGAGCAAGGCCACACGCGACGTAATGGTCGTTTTTTCGTGGTATTGCTTCAAGCAATCCCATACTTCCTTTGCGGATTTGCAATCCTTCACCAAATTGAGTTGGCTGTCTTCCACATATAGCACTATGATCGCGTGACACTTCGAGTCGTCTTTCTTCCACGCGTCGGTAACCGGCTGGGGTTTCGCACTATCGATAACGTACCACCGCTCCTCTCGTTTCAGGAGCATTTCCATTCGCGTCTTCCAAATTGAGTAATTTTGATTACTCAATCGGGCGAACAAGTATTTCTCAGTCATCGTTTTCTATTCACCGAAACACGCACCGAGAAAAACACTTACACTGGTGGACGAGCCGGCTGCGCTCGTCGAATCAACCGAATGGATACGCACACTCACGTCGATACCGACCAGCACGACGCCGAAGAGGAAACCTTTATTCGAGCTACTGCTCACACGCCGGGTGGATGTACACTGCCGCACTAACACACTGACAGAATGTCAGATAGAATGTTGAAGTTTACTGTCAGATAGAATGTTGAAGTTCACTGAGGGCGTAAATGGTCTATCGAGCAACCAGTATGGCTTCCGGAAGGGGAGGTCCACCGTAGACGCTATCTTGTCGGTTACAAAAACCGCCGAGAAAGCACTCGAGCCTAAGAGGAGGGGAATTCGCTTTTGCGGGGTAGTGACTCTGGATGTAAGGAATGCATTTAATAGCGCCAGTTGGGCTGCTATTGCTGATGCGCTCTTGCGTCTGGGGATACCGGAGTACTTGTACAAGATTCTCGGAAGCTACTTCCAGAATCGCGTACTAGTATACGACACGGAGGTGGGTCGGAAGTGCTTTCACATAACCTCAGGAGTCCCGCAAGGTTCCATCCTGGGTCCGGTGTTATGGAATGTCATGTACGACGAGGTGTTGAGGTTAGAGTACCCAGTGGGAGTGGTGATTGTCGGATTTGCCGACGATATTACGCTCGAAGTCTACGGTGAAACGATCGAGGAGGTGAAGTTGACTACCGACCACTCGATCAAGGTTGTGGAGGCGTGGATGCGGTCCAGAAAACTGGAGCTGGCTCACCACAAGACAGAGGTGACGGTTGTTAACAACATGCAGTCGGCGCAGCAGACGGAGATCAGTGTAGGAGAGTGCACTATCCTGTCGAAGCGCTCTGTCAAGCACTTGGGCGTGATGATCGACGATAAGCTTACCTTCGGTAGCCACGTCGATTATGCCAGTAAAAGAGCCTCCACAGCTATTGCGGCACTGTCCCGGATGATGTCCAATAGCTCAGCGGTGTACGCCAGTAAGCGCAAGCTTCTGGCTAGTGTTGCTACGTCCATACTTAGGTATGGCGGCCCGGCGTGGGGTACCGCGCTAAGTACTGAATGCTACCGACGGAAGCTGGAAAGTACTTACAGGCTTATGTGTCTGAGGGTTGCAAGCGCGTACCGTACCGTGTCACACGACGCTCTCTGTGTCATTACTGGTATGGTGCCCATCAGCATTCTTATCAGTGAGGATATGGAGTGCTTCGAAATGCGCGGCACAAGAGGCATACGCAAGACTGTCAGGATGGCCTCTATGGTCAAATGGCAGCGCGCGTGGACAGTTCCACCAAAGGAAGGTGGACCCATAGGTTGATACCGAGGGTAGATAGTTGGATTAATAGGCGCCATGGGGAAGTTTCATTCCACCTGACACAGGTCCTTACAGGTCATGGTTGCTTCCGACAGTATCTACACCGTTTCGGGCATGCGGATTCTCCCGAATGCCCAGTGTGCAATGGTTTAGAGAAACGGCGGAACACGTTTTGTTCGTGTGCCCGCGTTTTCGCACAATGCGTGACCGCATGCTTGCCACATGCGGGGAGGACACAACTCCGGACAACTTGGTCCAGAGAATGTGTAGGGATGAGATTAGCTGGAATGCCGTTTCAACGGCTATCACCCATATCGTCTGGGAGCTACAAAGGAGGTGGCGCGTGGACTCGGAGAATGGCTAGTCCAGATGCAGTACAAGAGGTGGTCCAGGGGTTCGAAGTCGGCTTCGTAGGTCATACCGGTGCCCTGCGGTCGAGATCGACCCTTACAGCGATTAAGTGGCCGCGGAGAGGAAGTCCCGGTAGCGGTGCTGTCGTGGCGTCATTCTACTGGGTTGGATCTGAGCCCGCGGTTGGAAAGGGGTCCCCGGCAAGGGTCGGGGTAGGTGAGACCCTGCTGTCTGCAACCTACGGATGCAGCTGATAAGGCCTGAAGGGTAGTGATACCCTTGCCTTCAGCAGGTCAGATCGGGTTGCATGTGGGCATCAGTTCTTGATGTCCGCTCAGCAGTAGGGCGCGGGCGGGGTTGACCCTGCCCGCCTTCCGAGGACAAAGGGAGTGGCGAGGACCACTCGGGAAACTGGCTAAGCGCCAGCATGCTATCGTGATGGACTCTCCAGTGCGAGTCATCGATGTTCGTTGCTGCTAGGCTACGGCAGCTAACCTTGAGGGTGCGATATGCACTAGCCCCTCTCTGAAGCAATATCTTCTTGGTGGTTCCGGAGAGACGTAGGGTTTGGCGACCATAGGAATGTGTTTTAGTGGGTCGATTAGAGAGTAGTCCTGGCTTCTACCGGCATTGTAGAAGACGGCCTCATCCCCACACTACCCTAACCTTCCTGTTAGGGTGTCTGATGAGCAGATTTATCCCCCTATGGTTTAGAAGGAAAAAAAAAACACTGACAGTCAGTGTGTCCCTGCTGCCCCCTAACAGTCAGTGTTAGGGGGCAGCAGGGACGGATGTCCTGGGGCCTGACGCACCCCCCCCCCCCCCCGCTTGCGAGTCAGCCGCGTAGTTGCCGGCTAAGAATAGGACTACTAACCCCAATTCAAGGTGTCAAGCGACCCGTGCCGAGGAATGAGTGATCGAGGGGGTGAAAAAGATGCTCGATCTTTAACGGAGCCTGTGGGGTACCTGGGCACCCCCCACAGTAAGCTGTCCCTTACCGTGTTAATGCAGAGCTCTGGCGTGGTGGACATTCTTTCTCGTGCAACTCGTGGGAATAAGTATGAGCAAAAATTCGAAAAACAACATAGGTGGAATTAGTGGTGCGGTCAACCCCTTCGCAAGAAGCGGGTTGATGAGGTCTCCTACAAGGAGAAGCGAGGAGTCAGGTGCTGGAAGCTGCTTACGCAGCTCAAGCGTGGGAGCTCCTGTCCACTCCACGGCAAGCCAGCCGGCGGAGGTCATGGACGGAGCATGATTGCTGAGGGCCATCAGCCAAGTGGCAGAAAAAGGACGGCCCGCATTTGAGGTAGCTGAGCAGCAGCTTGGCAAAATTATCGACTTTGCGACAACTAAGTCGAATATAAGCAAGGACCTGAAAACGGCCTTGCTTCGGCTTAGAGCGTCTGTCGATGATGCCAAGCAGGAGCACGCGGTTGCGTTGCTGGCTGCAGCAGCATCGGAACCCGCAAAGGAGAAAGCGTCTTAGTTTACACAAACGGAGGCCTTCACCTTCGCGGGTTGTCCGAAGAATGCTCGCGACAAACGCGACAAGCATTCGCAGAAGCGGGCGAGGCAGCCGTCACGTGAGGAGCTGTCTGGCGGCGCCCGCAAGGCCAGGCGTATAATAACCCCGAAAGCCGGTGGTAACGCCGGAGAGTCGGACCCCAGCCAGGGTTCCCGGAAAGCTGGGAAGGGTGGGCCTGAAAAGGCCGGCCCGTCCCGGAATGATGAGAACAAGGGGTTGCGACCAATGGTGGGCCCTCAGCAGCCACAGAGCAGGGCGATCCAAGGAGAGGACCCTCCTTGGACAAAGGTAGAGCGGAAGAGGAAGAAGAAGGTGAATCCGCAGGCAGAAGTGCAGGTCGCCAAGCCAAGGCGTAGGAAGGCAGGTGCCGGGCGCGAAAAAGGTGACGCTATCGTCATCAAGACCGAACAGTCGAAAAACTCGGACGTCTTGAAGGCGATGAGGTGCGACGCCAAGCTTGAGGGTCTTGGAGCCGACGTACGCAGTATCAGACGTACTCGTACGGGCGAAATGATCCTGGAGCTTAAGCGCGAGAAGGATCACAAGGGCGCCGCCTACAAGAGGCTGGCAGAAGAGGTCCTTGGTGATGGAGTGGATGTGAGGGCTCTTACGCATGAGGCGACTCTGAAGGTCAAAGACCTAGACGAGATCACCGAAGCGGAAGAGCTCGTCACGGCACTGCGGCAACAGTGCGATGTTCAGGTGGCCGCCACAGCCGTCAGGCTGCGGAAGGGGCCAGCAGGGACACAGATAGCTTTGGTTCAGCTACCTGTGGCGGATGTTAAAAAGTCCGTTAAAGTAGGGCGGATAAAGGTGGGCTGGTGCGTATGTCCTTTGACATTCCACGAGCCACCAGAGGTTTCCTTTAGGTGTCTGGAACCAGGACACAAGTCGTGGGACTGCAACGGCCCCGACAGGCGCAAACTGTGTAGGCGATGCGGCGCTGAAGGTCATAAGGCCCAAAGCTGCACGAGTCCGCCCATCTGCATGATCTGTACCGGGAAAACCTCGAAAAACAGACATACGATGGGTGGTCCAGGGTGCCCGGCCTTTAAGAAAGCCGCAGTGAACAACAAACCACAGTGCAGGTAACGCAGCTGAACCTGAACCACTGTGATGCGGCTCAGCAACTGCTTTGTCAGGCGGTTTCTGAGTGGGAGACGGATATCGCCATCATTTCGGACCCATACCGAGTACCCGCCAGGACCAGGAATATGGCGGCGATATGGACGACGGGTAAATACCCCGTGCAGGAGTTGGTGTCTACTACCTATGAGGGCTTCGTGGTCGCCAAAGTAAACGGGGTCTTCTTCTGTAGCTGTTATGCGCCTCCGCGGTGGCCGATCGAGCGGTTCACGCAAATGCTGGACCGCTTAACGACCGTGCTAACAGGGCGAAGGCCGGTGGTAATAGCGGGTGACTTTAATGCCTGGGCTGTGGAATGGGGAAGCCGTTTCACGAACCAGCGGGGTCAGATCCTGCTAGAAACACTGGCCATCTTAGATGTCGACTTGGCTAACGTCGGTACCAAGAGTACCTATAGTCGAAATGGAGCGGAGTCAATTATTGACGTGACCTTTTGTAGTCCTGGCCTAACAAGTAGTCCGAACTGGAGAGTAGATGATGGCTACACTCACAGCGACCACCTGGCGGTTCGCTACAGTATCGACTACAACAACAGCAGACAGCGGATAGAAGAAGAGGCGGCTAGGCCAAGGCCAAGCCCTCGTAGGTGGAAGACATCATACTTCGACGAAGAGGTATTTAGGGAAGCGCTCCGCCGTGAGCGAAACTTACTCGGTTTAGACGGCGACGAGCTGGTAGCGGTGCTCTCACGTGCGTGTGATGCGACCATGCCTAGGCGAGTCCACCCTAGAAATGGGAGGTCACCGGCTTACTGGTGGACCGAAGCGATTGCGGACCTGCGCCGCGCCTGCCTACGGGCTAGGCGGCGGATGCAGCGAGCACGATCAGAGGAAGAGCGAAACGAACGGCGGGTGGTGTTCGCCGCTGCAAAAGCCGCGCTCAAGACCGAGATAAGAGCAAGCAAAAAGGCCTGCTTTGAGGGTCTCTGTCAGAGTGCCAATACGAACCCGTGGGGTGATGCCTACAGGATTGTTATGGCCAAGACGAGAGGTGTGATGGCTCCTACAGAGCAATCTCCAGAGATGTTGGAGGGAATCATTGGAGGACTTTTTCCACGTCATGATCCTAGTCCTTGGCCTCCTTTCGTAGGACAGCCGGGGACTGGGGCTGGCGATGAGGAAAGGGTCACCGATGTGGAACTTGCGGGGATAGCTAAGTCCCTTAGCGTAGGTAAGGCCCCAGGTCCGGACGGAGTTCCGAACCTGGCCTTAAAAGTAGCTATTGCAGAGGCTCCCGAGATGTTCAGGTCTGCTATGCAGAAATGCCTGGACGAGGGAGTTTTCCCAGAAGCTTGGAAGAGGAAGAGCCTGGTACTATTGCCAAAGGCGGGGAAACCACCCGGAGACCCGTCGGCATATAGACCAATATGCTTGATTGACACGGCGGGGAAGGTGCTCGAAAAGATCATCCTCAATAGAATGTTGCGGTTCACTGAGGGCGTAAATGGTCTTTCGAGCAACCAGTATGGCTTCCGGAAGGGGAGGTCCACCGTAGACGCTATCTTGTCGGTTACAAAAACCGCCGAGAAAGCACTCGAGCCTAAGAGGAGGGGAATTCGCTTCTGCGGGGTAGTGACTCTGGATGTAAGGAATGCATTTAATAGCGCCAGTTGGGCTGCTATTGCCGATGCGCTCTTGCGTCTGGGGATACCGGAGTACTTGTACAAGATTCTCGGAAGCTACTTTCAGAATCGCGTACTAGTATACGACACGGAGGTGGGTCGGAAGTGCTTTCACATAACCTCAGGAGTCCCGCAAGGTTTCATCCTGGGTCCGGTGTTATGGAATGTCATGTACGACGAGGTGTTGAGGTTGGAGTACCCAGTGGGAGTGGTGATTGTCGGATTTGCCGACGATATTACGCTCGAAGTCCACGGTGAAACGATCGAGGAGGTGAAGTTGACTACCGACCACTCGATCAAGGTTGTGGAGGCGTGGATGCGGTCCAGAAAACTGGAGCTGGCTCACCACAAGACAGAGGTGACGGTTGTTAACAACATGCAGTCGGCGCAGCAGACGGAGATCAGTGTAGGAGAGTGCACTATCCTGTCGAAGCGCTCTGTCAAGCACTTGGGCGTGATGATCGACGATAAGCTTACCTTCGGTAGCCACGTCGATTATGCCTGTAAAAGGATTGTATAACATTTCGCCGAAAACCATTTCGCGGAATTCCTTTTCGCGGTGTAACATTTCGCGGAATGACATTTCGCGGAATGTACCATTTCGCGGAATGCACCGTTTCGCCGAAAACCATTTGGCAGAATGTACCGTTTCGCGGAAAATCGTTAATAAGAGAGAAAATTTTAACTGATCGAGATACAACATCATGATAATATTGGAAATACTAATCAACAAGTGTAAAATGAAATGTTTCCCATCAACACAGACACAAACGTTACACCATAGACTAATTTCAAGACCTCGATGTTCCAAAGAAAACCATTAAATTTTCGGTGTCCAGTCCGGTACCCAACAAATATTCATTACCGTGTATTTTTTTCCGTGTAAATTGCCTTTTGTGTAAATTATATTTAGCGTGTTACACCGATCTGACAGCTCTGACAGCAAGGGATTAAACATAAATTACGTAAAGTGAGTACCGAGGATTGTTCACAATCTGCGAACTTGACTGCGGAAAAAATCACGACCATGACGCCGCTGGTTACACTTTCACCACTTTCGAGTCGCGGACACATAATCGCTCAATACTGAAACTACAGTAGACGTTCGATAACTGCAACATATTTACGTTTCACTTAGCGAACAAAATTCGATAACTGTAACGTCAGACAGGCATCAACAACCCATCAATTGACGTTAAATGAACGCAAAATTCATTCGACCGTTCATTTGGGCTAACTTGACGCACCGTTTCGATGGATAGCGGTGCGATAACTGCAAATTTGTTGCACTTACCAGACTTGCAGTTAAAAAGCATTGCAGTTGAACCGTTTGCACCGACCGAACGTTTCCTGTACTGAGTTTGGCCAACCATGAACTAGGTTGCGGTAGGGTGTGAACGTCTAACCCAAACAAAACTGATATGAGTGTCACGAGTGGTCAGTTAGCCAACTATCAAAACTTCAAATTGGCAGTTAAATTGGGATTATTACAGTGTATCGTCTGCTTATCTGTGATATCAATATTTCAATTTTTGTTACAGTAAACTTTGAAAGAACAGCCTATTTATTAAAGAAGGGAAATTCTCTGATAATATAAATTTAGCAGTTCTTATACCAACAAAAAGTTCAATCAATAAGGGTGAAAGTGTGGAGGCTGAATAGCAGGTTCAGATCCAGAATTATGATGCTGGTTCATTAGGCCGGAGGACATTAGACTGAATGGACATATGTATATGGACATATATGGACAATGTATATGGACATATAAGATCGAATAATCATTGGGGTGTTAGACCAAATGGATAATAGGCCTTGAAAGATCTGCTTATAGTTATAAGAAAAAAAACCTTGTAAAAATTAGTTAGGTACTGGGTCACCAAACAATTGATTAATTGATTGATTTGTCTTTATTAAAGAGACTTTCAGCCCTTGCCTCACTAAACAACACTGTAGTACTGCAGCTTATAAATAAACAACCTATTCTTAAAAAGAAGGAAGGATCTCAGATATAGATATCTGTTTGCTCACCAGCAAGTGTTATGTGAAATGACAGCCTATTTAAAGAAGAATAACAAATCTCAAACGGAGTTAGCAGTGAGACCGCCAGTAAATAAAACAACAATACAACTCGAAAGAACAGCTCCTGGTTTAAAGAAGGGTAACGACAGTAGGATCAAGCCTAGCCTAGCTTCTAAAAAACTCACTCAGATGAAGTTAGACGTATGATTGCCAGCCAAAAAGTTCAACAATGTAACTTGAAAGAACAGCCTATTATCGAAAGAAGGTAAAATATTCTATGAAGTTATCAATTTGTTCGCCGAAAACTGCACAATACTTGAACAGACTTTGACAGGACGAATTGAAAGTTAGCCGTTGTTTTTACCTTTTCCAACAATTTTTGCCAAAAACTAGTTTAACAATGAAACTAGATAGAATAGTCTATGTTTTAAAAATGGTAAAATTTATGATTTTTTTTTGTTTTTATTAATGTGTATTTTAAATTGAATGCTAATTCTACACTCATTTATGAATTGAATATCAGCAGTTTCAGCGCCAAAAACCATTTTAGCAATGATACTAGAAAGAACAGCCTATATTTAAAAGAAGGAAAAATTGATGGGTAAAATATCAGTAGATTCAGCAGCAATAAAGTATCTTCGTGCCTGTCACATGATACACACATGCAGAATGGTCATTTGCAGAAGAAGCTCTCAGTTAATAACTGTGGAAGTGTTCATAGAACAGCTGAGAAGCAGGCTTTGCCTCAGTGGGGACGTAACGGCAAGAAGAAGATCCAATGACCATTCGGCCTGATGACCATTCGGCCTAGTGACCATTCGGCTTAATGATCATTCGGCCTAATGACCATTCGGCCTAATGACCATTCGGCCGAATGACCATTCGGCCTAATGACCTTCGGCCGAATGGCCTGACACCTTTGATAAAATAAAAAGAAGGTAGGTATATGATGAAACATTTAGCAATTCGTTCGCCAAACAACAACGTGGATAGAACAGTCATATTTTAAAGAAGGAAAAAAACTCTGATGTTGCTAGCAACATAAACGCTTGAAAGTTCAATCTATTTATGTGACAACGATACTGTGCTTGTTGGTCATTACGCCTAATGTCCATTCGCTCTTATTTCCACTTATTTTGATCTAATGACAGTCGGCCTAGTGTTCTTTGGCCTGACATTCAGAATTCTTAAGAACAGCTTAGCTTAAAGAAGGCAAATATTTTTTCCAGAAAAGTATCATATTTACAACAATAATCACAGAGCTATGGTGATAATGATTGCGTATGAATCGGTGTAGGGGCGAGTAAAGTTTAGCAGAGAAAATAATTATATGCAAAATATTAAATTCCGCGGAATGGTATTCCGCGAAACAGTACATTCCGCGAAAAGTCATTCCGCGAAATGGTATTCGGCGAAATGGTTCATTCCGCGAAATGTTACACCGCGAAAAAAAAATCCGCGAAATGGTTTTCGGTGAAATGGTATACAACCCTGTAAAAGAGCCTCCACAGCTATTGCGGCACTGTCCCGGATGATGTCCAATAGCTCAGCGGTGTACGCCAGTAAGCGCAAGCTTCTGGCTAGTGTTGCTACGTCCATACTTAGGTATGGCGGCCCGGCGTGGGGTACCGCGCTAAGTACTGAATGCTACCGACGGAAGCTGGAAAGTACTTACAGGCTTATGTGTCTGAGGGTTGCAAGCGCGTACCGTACCGTGTCACACGACGCTCTCTGTGTCATTACTGGTATGGTGCCTATCAGCATTCTTATCAGTGAGGACATGGAGTGCTTCGAAATGGTCGTTGGAGTGCTTCGAAACTTGGTCCAGAGAATGTGTAGGGATGAGATTAGCTGGAATGCCGTTTCAACGGCTATCACCCACATCGTCTGGGAGCTACAAAGGAGGTGGCGCGTGGACTCGGAGAATGGCTAGTCCAGATGCAGTACAAGAGGTGGTCCAGGGGTTCGAAGTCGGCTTCGTAGGTCATACCGGTGCCCTGCGGTCGAGATCGACCCTTACAGCGATTAAGTGGCCTCGGAGAGGAAGTCCCGGTAGCGGTGCTGTCGTGGCGTCAGTCTACTGGGTTGGATCTGAGCCCGCGGTTGGAAAGGGGTCCCCGGCAAGGGTCGGGGTAGGTGAGACCCTGCTGTCTGCAACCTACGGATGCATCTGATAAGGCCTGAAGGGTAGTGATACCCTTGCCTTCAGCAGGTCAGATCGGGTTGCATGTGGGCATCAGTTCTTGATGTCCGCTCAGCAGTAGGGCGCGGGCGGGGTTGACCCTGCCCGCCTTCCGAGGACAAAGGGAGTGGCGAGGACCACTCGGGAAACTGGCTAAGCGCCAGCAGGCTATCGTGATGGACTCTCCAGAGCGAGTCATCGATGTTCGTTGCTGCTAGGCTACGGCAGCTAACCTTGAGGGTGCGATATGCACTAGCCCCTCTCTGAAGCAATACCTTCTTGGTGGTTCCGGAGAGACGTAGGGTTTGGCGACCATAGGAATGTGTTTTAGTGGGTCGAGGAGAGAGTAGTCCTGGCTTCTACCGGCATTGTAGAAGACGGCCTCAACCCCACACTACCCTAACCTTCCTGTTAGGGTGTCTGATGAGCAGATTTATCCCCCTATGGTTTAGAAGGAAAAAAAAAACTGACAGTCATCCGTGCTCCACCGCCGCTGGCGTCGATCAGCCAAGCCGAAAATCAAAATGGCTTCGCTCGAACCGCACTCGAGTCAGGAAATTCTTCGCAAGACCATAGACATCGGGAAAGATATCGCACTTTCCACACGGAATCATTCCTAACGGAATCTTTGTTTGAACTTATGCAGACATTCTTAAAAAAACTGCCAATATCCTTATAGGGGCTGTCCATTAATTACGTAAGGCATTTTTTGCGATTTTCCGACACCCCCTCCCCCCCTTGTAAGATTTTTTGTATTAAAACCCAAAAATTTTTGTATGGCGCGTAAGATTTCTCAAACCCCCCCACCCCTCATAAACCCTTACGTAATTAATGGACAGCCCCATATGAACTTCTAGGTTGAATTTGCTGGAGGCACTATTTATTGGAAAAGTATTAAATTAGAACACTTAAATTTTAATGAATAATGCTTGAATTTTAGCAGGAATTTGAATCCTTACAAAAATCGCAAGAGGATTTTTTGTTTTGAAAAAAATCCTAAGGAATTATTTCTTTAAAACATAAAAATAATTCCAATAGAATTCCTTAAAGGAATTTATTTAGGAATCCTTGGATGAATGTTGGAGGAGATTTTTGAGAAATCTCATCATGTTCTAAAGAAATTCAAGGAAGATTTAAATTTCTTAGGGACCTTCCTTGCTTGAATTCTTGAAGAAATTCTTACAGGCATGCTTAATGAAATTAATGAAGAAATCATTCGAGAAGTTCATGGAGGATTCATTGGAAAAAATTCTGGTTGAATGCTTGATGAAATTTTTGAATATATTCTCAAGAGGAATTACTAAAGGAAATAAGAGACCAGAACTTTTCAAACAAACAAAAAATACATTACGTGAGAAATCATTTCAGTGTTCAGTCCAGTCCATATGTTAAAGATGACTCTACGTCAAAGATAAAGTTTGTCAACCGCATTTGATTCGATTGTGGTCGAAGGCAAGTGTTCACATGAGAGAAGAGGAGAAAACTCCCCTAAATGCAAATACAGAAAGAATAGTGTTGAACCAACCTCCTGTCACGCGGCCATGTTTTTGAGGTCAGCATCAAAATCCAGGATCGGTTATTGACTGTGGCTCGTGCTGTGGCTGCATCATGTCAATAACAATTCTAAATTTTATGGAAACTTTATTCCCGTGACGAAGACGAGCTGATATATACTATTACGACTTCATTTTTAAATAAATCTGGTGTTCGATACATAGGGCCCATATAGCCGAGGCGGTAAACGCACGGGTATTCAGCATGACCATGCTGAGGGTGACGGGTTCGATTCCCGGTCGGTCCAGGATCTTTTCGTAAAGGAAATTTCCTTGACTTCCTTGGGCATAGAGTATTTTCGTGCCTGCCACACGATATACACATGCAAAATGGTCATTGGCAGAGGAAGCTCTCAGTTAATAACTGTGGAAGTGCTCATAGAACACTAAGCTGAGAAGCAGGCTTTGTCCCAGTGAGGACGTTACGCCAAGAAGAGAGAGAGAGGTGTTCGATTTGAATAGGTCGAATCTGCATAGGAATCACAGCAAACATACGACCTATTCAAATCGAACACCAGAAATAATTGCGAAATTAAAAATCATGTTTCGCTTAATCTAACGATTTTAAAAGGTAAAAAAAAATTGGTGAAAAAAAGTTTCGCCGCTTTTGATTTTTGCTCCTGGAATTATGTTGTTGCGCTATCATGGGGAACCTAGCCGCCGAGCCGCCGCTATTGTGTTCAACGAGGCGGCTGGAAGTGGGAACCAGAGATGTTGGCTCGTTATTTTCCTGTGGGCTGCGGTGAGAGGAGGCTGTGTTGAACTCAACTACTGATTTACGGTAATCTGACCTGCATCTTTCCGGGTTGGCCTACATTGCATTCGCATTTCTCTCATCGCACTCTACACACCTAGCCCGCCCTCGAGCCCGCCATATCTCTTGGACCCCTGCTTGGACCTGCAGTTCTTAGGACATCTAGTTTACCACTGATTTAAACATGTTATTGGCATTAACCCTTTGGAGCCGGAGGGGTCATATATGACCCCGGCGATGAAACCGAGCATAACAAACGTGTTCGACACCAGCGAGGTTGCGTCGACAGCGGCGAAAAAAAATCGATTCCAAAAGGTTAAATTGATGTTTCAACTTATTCACTTTTTTCTCTTTCCTTTCCTTTGCATCAAAAAAGTCACAAACATCAACAAAACAAAGCACGGAAAAAATCTTAAACTGAATAAATCTGGTGTTCGATTTGAATAGGTCGAATCTGCATAGGAATCACAGCAAACATACGACCTATTCAAATCGAACACCAGAAATAATTAAAAATTCACGGAAAAATAATGTTTCGGAAAAGTGTATGGTTCAAACGTAAGAAAAACAGTATAATACCCCAGACAGACATGTGATACGAGTGTGATTCCTATACAACGGTACGCAGTGTCAAGAAAATTTCAACAAGACTGACTTGAACTGAGAGAATTTTCAGTGTGGCACTCATTTCAAGCGCAATTGTACAGTGATTCTTGTATCACATGTGTGTCATAAGTATAATATATTCCCAAGCAACCAAAAGTTCGGATAAAATAGCATGTTTGGGCTTAATCAGCTATTCGAAGGAAGATGAATAGCATTCTATTCAGCTCACTTTTTAAGTAATGAACCGAACTTCAGTTCACAAAAAGTACACTTGTGTCGCTGAAAGGAACGCTATTCAGCTTAAAAATAAGCTTCGATAAAATAAAAAAAAAAAAATTAGTCCTCAAAAGTAATTTATTAGTATGAGACATTAGTACATGTGTAATCCAAATTGACTAATACCTTGAAATAATTTTTTATGTTTTTTACTTACTGAGAATTGAACTCGGGTTCTCCTCGTTGAAAGTCGGTGCCTAACCACTACTCCATGTTTGTGTAGTTAGGCACTGCGGGATTTTACTCAATGTGCTGATATCATTTAGTAGAGCTCAATCAGGTTCGCGTGTGAACTTTCTCTGAACCTCAAGCCGAAGGTTCGAAAGAAGTTTACGTGGAACTTCTTGTGAACTTACATAGTTTGACATTTTATAACCCGTTGAACTATGCTCAGTGGATTGGGTTGATCCCAGGGTCGAAATAAGGAAAACGTTACCACTCGATTTCTGTCATGCACTCATTTCCAGCGGGAGCTCAATTCATAAGAGCATATCCATAATCGATGCATAGATGAATGAAACTCCCTATTGAGATCTTATGGATGCTAATGCTCAAAGGCCACATCACAAATTCACTTCCGAATTAACCACACAGTGAGGAAGGCATGGAAGACTCCCTTATGAGCCCGGATTCATCGTAATAAACTCAATGGACCAGTAGTGAAATCCTTTATGCTTCGAAATGAAATCCACAACTTTACATGCACAATATTATATTCAAACTATTTACATCCTTAAAACTAAGCTACGCAAAGTTTTTGTTGTTTTGGCCATTCACAACACTAAAATGTGACGTCACAAATACAATTATTCTACTTGCGGTTTTTCTAGGCATGCGGTGATGGGTGCAATCAACGGGGGGGATTGCGGCAAATGGCAAGAACGGAAGAGCCGGCGAAGCCGTGACGATTCTCGCTCCGTTACGGCCTGCGGAGAACGGTTGGAGGTTTCGTGAGCTTCGAGGTTACGAATCGTCTTAGGGCGAACTCTGTTGGTCCTAGTTCTAGCCCCTACAGGTGCATATATGTCGGTCTAGGCACTTTGTTCCTTGGCGATATGGCGGGTACACGTGGCTACCGTTGGTCCTCGGCAATATGGCGGCCAAACTTCCTCAACGACCTAGCCCAATTGTTTGGTTCTGGGCCATCTTTTTCCGTCCCGAGCCTTTGTCTGGGAAATCGTAATGGCGTTGTCGACCAGACAAAATCTGATAAAGAAAAAGGCCCTGTGGTGGACCTTTTTCTTACAAATTTTTGTTCTCCGTAGTAGTGTAGACAGGTGGAAGTTGATAGCTGGTCACCTCACCCTAGTTTCAATACAATAGATTTTAGGTTCTTTTGTTATAACTTTTCTGGTTTCCGAAAATACTAACCACTATTTTGGGATATTTTTGCGACCCAATAACACTACTTTTGAAAGTTTATCTCTATTCGGACCTACATTTGTGGAAACAAATCAAAACGTTAAGGAGAATCACTACTTGATCATATCGCACACACTTTGTTCGATTTATACTTTTAAGCACACGGCGCGCACTGTCTGCTCGCTGCGGTGGTCGGGACGGAACTGAACTGGCGATGCTAGCAAGCCAAGCTCGTATTACCTAATTCCATAAGAAATACGATCATTTCCGAATTTGTCGTATTTGTATATTTATTCTCTTCGGGAGTGTCGCTCCCCTTGCCCTGCCTAGGACTGCCTTCGGCTGAGTGCACTCTACTATCGCTCAAAACCGCTGACAACGAATGCGTGCAGGGAGAGCGGTACCGTGGATGTTGGGTTGTGTTTGGGAGAATGAGCGACCATTTAATCTCTCTCGCATTGTTCAGGGTTGTACCCAATGGGTGGTTACTATTGTGATGGAGTCACAATCGCAAACATGGAACCATCGGTTACAATATCTCCCCGTCCGGGTAAAGAGAAAAAGGAAGAAACATAAACTTGAAATGAATTTGGTATCCAGTGGCGTCTAATACAACAATCGGCATCAAATCATTCTTGCTCAATTTGTTTTCTTATTAGACTCGCATTGTCGACAATATGCAAGCGCGACAACATGCTCAGTTACTCTATAGTGGTAATCACGTTCAAATGTATGCGTGTCTCTTTTGTAGATGTAGTAGTGAAACTTGGGGGAAAATATGTGCACTCTTACCCCGGTTGTTAGTTTTATCATTATTTAGCCGTTTTACCCAAACCAGTTGGGTAATATTTTCATATGCAATCTGAATAGCCTTTGAATTGGCGTGCATTTTTGTGTATGGAAAAAGTCAAGCTAGTGTTCGTGTGATGAAATGTCACTTATCTCTATTGGTCTAGTACGGCACTCACCTATTTTGAGTACCCACCCAGCTGTCAGATTATTTCTTCCGTCCACTGGCTCATATCAAAACAAATCGAATCAATCCGCGGAAAATTTATCATTTGCGAGCGCTCTAAACGATGGATTTCCTAGTGTATTTATTCCTTTGCCGGTTTTGTTGTCATTCAGTGTTCGTTAAGGAAACCATCACGGATAAATATTCCGAAGATCAAGAGGATTTAGTTTCTAGGTAAGTACATTTTCGCAAGAAGCTGACTGATTATGGGTTTGTTTATGTTTACTACCGTTTGAGATGCCCGTATTCATTCATCAATTTGTTTTCCTTTTACAGTGTTCCTCTGGTCTGCAGTCCCATGGAAACTGATCAATCTACTTTACAGGCTAAGTATCCTACTTATGTCCCTTTTGTTCGGACAAAATTTCAAAATCTATCTAGTTCGTTTCGTTTCTTTTTCTTTTACTTTCAGGTGCAAGGTTTTAGATCGGCGGAGGAGAAGATGCCTAGAGGTTTCCCAGACTCATCAACCAAGTCGTAGGAACTGGTACCTACCCGGGCTTTGACGACACACGGGCTATAGCACGGTGCCAGTTTAGCGTTGAACTTATCAACCGCAGAAGATTGCTGAAAGTTCCTTTTCAGTACTCTTTGGCCGACGTCGTACACCGAGGCGGGTTGCTTACGACGTAAATTGTAATAGTGTGAATTTTTTTCATATTGTTTTTGTAAATTCTTGACAACAAGGTCACGAATATACTTATCAAGTTTTAATTTTTTATCTAGTCTCTGTTGATCCGAAACATCTTCTTCATCTCGGTCCACGCGATGTTCATCTCCTCTTCCAATTGCTTCGTGGCCAAAGATAATTTTGTATGGGGAAAAACCTGTCGAGCTGTGGGGAGTGCTGTTCAAAACGTATTCTAATTCCGATACACGGGTGTCCCAAAGAGTTTGGTCGGAGCGAACGTAACTACGAATACACGCATTTATGGTTCTGTTGAGTCTCTCGACCGGATTGGCTTGGCAATGGTGCCTAGAGTTTGTCCAGTGTTGTATTCGGAACTTTTCGAGGAGTGCCTTGAATTCTTTGGATAGGAACGTCGAAGCGTTATCCGAAATTAGGCATTCTGGTACGGCATATCGGCGGAACCAGCTTTCCTCGAGGATCTTATTCACCTGGGAAGATGAAATCTTTCGCAGTGGGAACAACAAACAGTATTTCGAAAAAAGATCCATTACCACCAGAAGGTGGCAGTTACCAGCTTTGCTTCTTGGAAGCGACTGTATAAAATCGAGGGCAATAATCTGGAAAGGTTTTGTAGTAATTCGCTGTTGGCCCATCACCGGATGCTGGGACTTATTGCTAGGTTTACTTTCTTGGCAAATACGACATTTTTGCACGTAGGTCTTTATTTCCTTTGGCATGTGAGGCCAATAGAACTTTCTCCGAACTCTCGCGAGGGTTTTCTCGTACCCCAAGTGCAAGGCCTCGTCGTGTTCTTCATACAACACTTTCTCTCTTAGCACGGTCGGTACGCAGACCTTCCATTCAAATCTATAGTCGATATTGTCCGGGCTGGACACAAACTTCTTCAGGATACCGTTCTCAACCCGGAAATCCTTATAAGTTTCCGGTTCCTCCTGAACCTTCTGAATCATAAAATTATACCAATCGGACTTCTCGGACTTGGCACTGACCTCCTCTACAGCTCTGGACAGAGCGTCAGGCACTACATTGTCCACACCCTTACGATGCTTGATTTCCATATCATGTTTTTGCAACTCGAGACTCCATCTGCTAAGCCGAGACGAAGTCTTCCAGCTGCTTCGAAGAATAAATGTTAATGCCGAGGCATCGGTGATCACCGTGAACCTCGACCCTTCAATATAGCATCTAAACTTTTCCAGTGATTTTAAGACTGCTAGGGCTTCCTTCTCGGTTGCCGCATAGCGCTGTTGAGTTGTCCCCAACTTCTGTGAGAAGTAGGCGACTGGTTTTTCCGTGTTCTCATATGCCTGAGTCAACACGCCTGCTATTGCGGAATCGCTAGCATCGCAGTGAATGCTAAACGGTTTCGAAAAGTCCGGGTTGGTCAATATCGGGGCGCTAATAAGTAACTCCTTTATCTTTACAAAGGCGTTTTCTGCTGATTCACTCCATTTGATCGTTTTCGGTTGATTTTTGAGCAAATCGGTCAAAGGACGTACTACCTCGCTAAATGTCGCAATGAAACGACGATAGTAGTTGGACATGCCCAGAAATCTCCTCAGTGCGCGAAGGGATTTGGGTCTCTCAAAGTTTACGATAGCTTCGACCCGATCTGGATTTGGACGAAGCCCCGTTCGGCTAAGAATATATCCCAAATAGGGAACTTCGGGTACACAAAATTTAGACTTTTCCAGGTTAATGGACAAATTCGCGGCTTTGAGTCTCCGCGCCAACTCTCTGAGCTTGTCCAGGTGCTCTTCAAACGTATTGCTTACCACGATGATATCATCGAGGTAAACGAATACGTTTGGTTCCAGTTCACTCCCGCCCAATACCCGGTCCATCAACCTTGACAAGGTTGCTGGACTGTTGGCTAGGCCGAAGGGCATCCGAGTGAACTGGAACAACCCTCTACCCAACACAGAGAACGCAGTGAATTTTCGAGACCGTGGATGCAACGGAACCTGCAGAAACGCTTTTGACAAGTCTATTGTCGTGATATAACGACTCGGGCCAAGACGGCTCAGTATTCTATCTGCGTGTGGGAGAGGGTAAGAGTCTCGGACAGTTCGCTCATTTAGTTTCCTCGCGTCTAGACATAGCCTGACCGATCCATCCGGCTTGTCAACTGGTACAAGGCGGAGTGCCCAGTCACTGTAGGACCGTTCTATAATGCCGCACTGTAACATATTATCAAGTTCCTGGTTGATTTTTTCTTGTCTACTGGGGGAGGTCGGAAACGGGTTTATTCGCACCGGAGGGAGCTTTTTGGTCTCTTCTGACAGCTCTATGCGATGACTGATCATCGATGTTGTTTCTAGTTCTCCCTCTTTCGCAGGTTTGAACAACTGTTTGACCTCTTCCAACATCTTCAATTGATGTTGGGATAAAAATGGAGTTTCGTCATGATCTTGGAGTTCCTCAACAGATCCTCTGTTGTCCTCGGACAATACCGAAGGCACTATCCCGAAGGATTTCCAGAAGTCCGAGCCCAGAATCAATTTTCGTTTGACGGATGGTATTACTAAAGCCGAAAGAATTTTCGTTATTCCACCGAACGTTACTGGCAACTCTACGCACCCTGAAACATCTAGCTTCTGACCACTCGCGGTGGAAATATCGATATTTACGGGCTGTAAGCGAAGTTTACAAGCTTTGAGGAGAGAATTTGTTCCTGAACCTAATATGCTGCGGTTGGCTCCACTATCGAGTAAGCCAATTAGGGGTACATTTAAAATATCTACTTTTACGAAGGGCCTATCATCATGATCAATTTTGAGAATCTGTTCACTGATTTCGACGCTGGAGCAGTGTACATACTCCTCGTCTTCTACCTGCCTTTGTCCGAGTGAACACTCAGCACAATCGGGTATAATAGGGGATTTTGGGGTATACCATGCTTCCGCCTGCCCCTTCAGACGGGTTTTTATGCGTTTTTTGCACAAAACGGACATTCTTTCGTCTCCACGTTAAGAAAGCCGCATCTAAAACAAAATTTATGTTTCGGACGGTCGCAGTCCGTCTGGTGGTGCCCAGGAAGTCTACAATTGAAACATACGCCAGGCTTGGGAGGAACGTACTTCTCAACCAGGATTGGCAATCCTTTATCATGGGCGCTATTGTTCTGCTTCTGGTTACCCTCACCTTGCTCAGGTGACGGTTTCCGGGCATTTTTATCCTCATCACTTTTATTGAGAGGTTTCTGCTCAGCTGAGTTTTTGGTAGGACGACTCACAGCCCCTGTCGGTTTTGACTTAGGATGTGTCTTCAATTCGCTAATTTGGTTCCGAGCCTTGGAGCTTTCCTCCGTACTGCGGTTCTCGTATTTGTACCAGAAAGTGGCGTCCAATTTGCGGCCAAAAGGTTTTAAATCTGCGAGATTATCTATGTTTGCTGCTACCACATAACCTTTGTAGTCCGCTCTGAGGTTTCTGAAGACAATTTCAAACTTCTTCCGCTCAGAAATGGGTTTCGTGAGTGAATTGAACAATTTTTGCATATCGAAGAAGAAATCTTGGAATTTCTCCTTGTGTTTCTGCTTCCGTTCTATGGCCCTAAACTCACTAACGTGGTCATGGTCCGGACTCAAAAATTCCCTTTTCATTTCCGTTACGAGTTCCTTCCACGAGGAGAAGTCCCCGTTTTCAACTCCTGACATGAACCAAATTTTTGCTGCGCCTGCAAACAAATGTATGGCGGAGCGGAATAATTCCTTTTCGGAGACGTTCTCCGATTTGGCATAGAATTCTACTTCCTTTATGAATCGCATCAACCCTTGGCCACCATCTCTACCATCGTACCGTAAGTTCCAGTCTGAGACCGGTCTACTACGCTTTACGCTGGACCTAACGTGCCTGGTGTCGTAACGAAAGATGATTGCTTAATGCCACAATGTGGCATTAAGCAATCATCTTTCGTTACGACACCTGGATCTACGCCTACTAGGCGGGGACTGTGACTTTGAAGAGTCCGATTCAGTATCAGAAGCATTACCCTTGCCTAATGGATTACGACTCCTTCCTGACAAGTCATAACGATTTAGAAATATCTCGTTCTCCTCGCTTCGGCGAGAATTTAATCCCGAACCCGAAGGTTGTTGAACCGACGATGGAATATTGAACGAAGAAGCGAGATCTTTTCTGGAGGCTAAATTTGACCTGAGCTGTCGTCTAGCCGGAGGGAATACACCGCGCAACCGTTCCTCTTCCTGAGATCCTACATCATCTTCCGTTTGTGTCCCCTGAGACCTACTCTGAACCTGTTTTGCCGGTCCGGATGCTCCTGCCTGAGCTACCTGTAGCTGAGCTAAGGAATTTGAAATTTGCAGCATGACCTCATTACGGATAGAGTCCATCGGAGAGAAAATTGTGAAATATGTATTATAAAGTTGACGAACTGTAGTTAACAGCTTGTCCAAATCCTCTAGATCATCATCTTTGTCGGCCGCTGCTTGAATTGCCGAACATCGTGCAAAGTAGTGGACTAAACGTGTCTTCAGGGAGTCCTTAACCCCTTCAAAACTGCGCTTCTTCTCTAGAAAATCGGTTATTTGTTTAACGTTCGTGTCGATCACTTTTATTTCATTGTCTACTGACCGATGCTGGCATTTCGCAAAATCTACTAACATCTCCTCTGCTTTGTCCCTCTTCAAAGCTTCTCTCAACCGCCTTCTTAAAACACCAACATTTTCTGCCTTTTCAAAAGGTACTGCCCTAACATCCAGTTCAAACTCCACCTCCTCCTTCTCTAGGTGGTGCACCAGAAGGGTTCGATATTTCATCTCGAATTCCGAATCCATCATTAGTCGACTTTCCGTGTCACTGAAGTGTTCAGAATGTAACAGGTGCTCGAATCACGGCCAGATCAACGTCTGTGCCCTTTCCAGACTCACTCTGATATCCACCGGTACTCACCCTTCTCAGTCTCGATTTCGATCAACCGGACTCCAGGACGGTTTTAAAAACGGCCTTTGCGACTCTGGGGCTCACCTGTTACCACCTGAACACCTTCACCATCCACGGAAAATCTTCTAAATTACCTAAAAACATTGATAAATTGATTACACTATGCTAACTATCTGAATGTAAACAAAACCAGCTGAAAAGCTCGCACCGGGGTCTCCCAATGGAATCTCTACCAAAATAGCTAATGCAAATTGAAAAATAAACCTAATTGATTGCCGTTCTGAGAACGCAACGTACTCGAAACAGATACAACTGTTTTCCTCCTCCCTCTCACGGGTACGAAAAAATGTTGAAACCGATGTGATGAAATTTGTTATTCTAATATTTGTATGTTGGGCGCCAATTTATAACCCGTTGAACTATGCTCAGTGGATTGGGTTGATCCCAGGGTCGAAATAAGGAAAACGTTACCACTCGATTTCTGTCATGCACTCATTTCCAGCGGGAGCTCAATTCATAAGAGCATATCCATAATCGATGCATAGATGAATGAAACTCCCTATTGAGATCTTATGGATGCTAATGCTCAAAGGCCACATCACAAATTCACTTCCGAATTAACCACACAGTGAGGAAGGCATGGAAGACTCCCTTATGAGCCCGGATTCATCGTAATAAACTCAATGGACCAGTAGTGAAATCCTTTATGCTTCGAAATGAAATCCACAACTTTACATGCACAATATTATATTCAAACTATTTACATCCTTAAAACTAAGCTACGCAAAGTTTTTGTTGTTTTGGCCATTCACAACACTAAAATGTGACGTCACAAATACAATTATTCTACTTGCGGTTTTTCTAGGCATGCGGTGATGGGTGCAATCAACGGGGGGGGATTGCGGCAATTGGCAAGAACGGAAGAGCCGGCGAAGCCGTGACGATTCTCGCTCCGTTACGGCCTGCGGAGAACGGTTGGAGGTTCCGTGAGCTTCGAGGTTACGAATCGTCTTAGGGCGAACTCTGTTGGTCCTAGTTCTAGCCCCTACAGGTGCATATATGTCGGTCTAGGCACTTTGTTCCTTGGCGATATGGCGGGTACACGTGGCTACCGTTGGTCCTCGGCAATATGGCGGCCAAACTTCCTCAACGACCTAGCCCAATTGTTTGGTTCTGGGCCATCTTTTTCCGTCCCGAGCCTTTGTCTGGGAAATCGTAATGGCGTTGTCGACCAGACAAAATCTGATAAAGAAAAAGGCCCTGTGGTGGACCTTTTTCTTACAAATTTTTGTTCTCCGTAGTAGTGTAGACAGGTGGAAGTTGATAGCTGGTCACCTCACCCTAGTTTCAATACAATAGATTTTAGGTTCTTTTGTTATAACTTTTCTGGTTTCCGAAAATACTAACCACTATTTTGGGATATTTTTGCGACCCAATAACACTACTTTTGAAAGTTTATCTCTATTCGGACCTACATTTGTGGAAACAAATCAAAACGTTAAGGAGAATCACTACTTGATCATATCGCACACACTTTGTTCGATTTATACTTTTAAGCACACGGCGCGCACTGTCTGCTCGCTGCGGTGGTCGGGACGGAACTGAACTGGCGATGCTAGCAAGCCAAGCTCGTATTACCTAATTCCATAAGAAATACGATCATTTCCGAATTTGTCGTATTTGTATATTTATTCTCTTCGGGAGTGTCGCTCCCCTTGCCCTGCCTAGGACTGCCTTCGGCTGAGTGCACTCTACTATCGCTCAAAACCGCTGACAACGAATGCGTGCAGGGAGAGCGGTACCGTGGATGTTGGGTTGTGTTTGGGAGAATGAGCGACCATTTAATCTCTCTCGCATTGTTCAGGGTTGTACCCAATGGGTGGTTATTATTGTGATGGAGTCACAATCGCAAACATGGAACCATCGGTTACAATTTTCAGTTTGTTTTGGTTCGTAATTGAATCAAGTGCAAAGCAATAAATTAGTGCCAGTGCCAATCATTCAGAAAAGTTTATAAGTTTTCAGTGACAACGATCGCGTCGATTACCGGCACGCTGGTGCAAAAAGAGAGACGGGGTTGAAACACCCAGCAAAGCTGGAGGACTTTCATCCGCAGCCGAAAAAACTCCGGCGGAATCCTGGGCAGAACAGTTTTCCGCTGCGGGGGCAGCCTTTGAGCCACACAATACGGGTGCTTTGGGTTGATTACAAGTAAGTATAATGAAATATTATAGTGAAACAAAGTGTACTTGTGAAATTAACACAAACTGTGGCTGCTGCGCTCGATTTCCGAGTGATTTAATTCAATGAGAACTTCTCCCCGGCCCCGCTGTCGCCGAAGTTCAAATGAAGTTCACTTTTGGTACGGTTAATGTTTATCCGTACTTTGAGTAGTAAGTTCAAAACAAGCCCGAAACAAGTTCGGAACGAAACATTTAAAGTTGTTGTAATATGCCCAAATGAACTATATTTGAGTTTTAAAGGCACGAAAAAGTTCAACATGAGTTCGGTTAATATTTGATTGAACTCGGTTTTAAAGTTCAACATAAGTTCTTTCTGAACCTTTTTTCAACTTAAATGTCGTTTTGAAGAGATGTCAAAAGCTTGTACATGTACTTCCAAGTTCATAACTAATACATAAGGAACTTTTTGGAGATTTAAGTTCAACGAAACTTGAATTGAACCAAACTTAAACTTCTGAGTTCGTTCCTCAAGTGGTATCCGAACTTTTGGTTGCTTGGGTTGTTACATAAAAATCCAATGTAAATGTATAGTAGAGCGAACCATTTCATTACAATACACTTTATTGTAGCTGGTACACTGTATGGTGCAGGAATGGTTTTCACCATACACCCTATGGTTAGTTTTTATCCGGGTAGGGACGTGTTCCACTAAGTCATCTGCATGGAAGCCCCCCTCTGAAGATCGGAGGAGTCTCACACTAGGCTAAGAACTTTCCCCGACCCACATACAAAGTTTCACGCCGATCGGTTCCATAAGGGTCAGACAGACAGACAGACAGACAAACACACAGACAGACAGAAATTCATTTTTATATATGATAGATGTTTATCCAATTCCTTCAGGATCAAGATAAGGTATTCACAAAAAAAATCTCATAGCCTTAAAACTATCACCATCCGCACCCTCCTCCAGAACCCCAATAATACTTGGGATGCTTACACCACAGTATTGCTGACTGCACCCCAAATTGGACTGACACAATAGTGTGCACACACCTTCAAAGTGTGATTACAGCGCTGGGATACGTTGGATCGAATTGAAGTCTTCGGTGCACTTATTCCTTGTAAATGGAGGAATAAGTGCCCCGAAGCCTGTGCAGTTCCAGATGCAAGGAATCGGCCATCGCGCGCGGATATCTATGCAACGATGCTAACTTGTGCTGATGCTGAGGGCTGCGGCGATTGCGCGGGCCGACTGGCGACCAGCAGGACAGCGCCGTGTAGAATGGGGTAGAGCTGTGTGCGAGTGTAGAGTGGAGTGCGTCCACGCAGTCTGACAGATGCATATATCAGTGCTGCCGAATTATGTGTGCCAACCACACATCTCCCTTCCTCTCAAAAAAAATCAAGAACTCAGGAAATATAAAAGAACTTTTCTACATGTTTCTACGTTTCTCTATACTAACGTTCCTGTTGGAACTGGGCCAGCCTTTTTAATTGTGTATCTTTGAGCATTCCAACATACATTAGGGGCCCACACAATGTATACGTTTGCGTGTGCGTGACACTAATTTGGCACATTTGCCATGGGAAAGCTGTCAAAAATCGCAAACCTCGACAGAACGGACGCTATGTGTTCCAGGCTTTACTGTTTTCATGGTGGAGAGTACACCGTGTTCTCAACGTGTACGACAAGCGAAGTTTCACTGGATATGAACATGAAACGGGGTCGCTTAAAAAAAAATTGTAGTTTTAGTGCAAAATGCGACAAAAATAAAAATCCCTGTCACCACTGGAAACTAATTGTATATCTAATCCAAATCCAATCCAACTTACCTTACCGGTCAGAGTGGCCTCTGCTGTACATGGTAGCCGTCTCCATTCTACTCGGTCCATGGCTGTGTCTCGAGTTCCGCACTCTGCGAAGAGTTCGCAAATCGTCCTCCACTTGATCGACCCATCTAGCTCGCTGCGCACCATGTCTTCTTATACCGATCGGATGACTCTCAAGAAGCATTTTAGTTGGGTTGCTATCCGACCTTGGGGTAGGACAGATCTAACGAGAGAAAATCTGTGCTCGAAGTGTTGTTTAGAATTCCTCACAGTTCCTCAGGTTTTCTCCCATTTATACCAAAGTGTGATCTGACAATAATGTCAAACTGCGAAGTGTTGCGTGTACTGAATGGAAATTGCAATTTTAGCGATGTCTTTCAACAAATGCCGTCGATCGTCGATGAAAAGAGTAACTCAGATTTTCTCAGAGTTGCTCTCGTTTGCACAGTGTCTTGCCCATAGTATCCGGCATTCTGATGGCGTGACCCGCCCACCGTAGCCTCTCGATTTTCGCGGTGTGGACGATGATTAGTTCTCTCAACAGCTGATGCAGTTCGTGGTCCATTCGCCTTCTCCAAGCCCCGTCTTCAATCCGCACGCCGCCGTAGATGGTACGCTACACCTTCCGTTCGAAAACTCCAAGGGCGCGTTGGTCCTCTGCTCGTAGAATCTATGCTTCGTGTCCATAGGGGACTACCGGGCTAATCAGCGTTTTGTAGATAGTTAATTTCGTGTGACCGCGAACTTTATTCGATCGTAGAGTTCTGCGGAGTCCAAAGTAAGCTCGATTTCCTGCCACAATGCGTCTCTGAATTTCTCTGCTGGGGTCGTTGTCGGCGGTCACTAGCGAGCCCAAGTACACGAATTCTTCAACCACCTCGATTTCATCACCGTCGTCGATAGAAATCCGGGGCGGCGGGCGCGGTGATTCCTCCCTGGAGCCCTTTGCAATAATGTACTTTGTCTTCGAAACATTAATGACTAATCCGATTCGCTTGGCTTCACTCTTTAGTCGGATGTACGTTTCCGCCATCGTCTTAAATTTACGAGCTATAATATCAATATCATCAGCGAAACGAAGCAGCTGAACGGACTTTGTGAAAACCGTTCCAATCGTGTTTATCCCCGCTCTCCTTATTATACCTTCTAATGCAATATTGAACAGCAAGCACGAAAGACCATTACCTTGCCCGTAACTCGAGAGTGTCCCTGATACTCGAACTACGCACATCACTCGATCTATCGTCGCCTTGATTAATCGTTTCAGTTTATCAGGGAATCCGTATTCGTGCATAATCTGCCATAGCTGGTCTCGATCGATTGTATCATACGCCGATTTGAAATCAATGAACAAGTGATGTGTGGGCACGTTGCATTCGTGGCATTTCTGGTTCGTTTTGGCGCGTTCACCCATGAATCCAGCCTAATATTGCCCCACGAGCTCTCTTACAATCGGTGATAGGCGGCTGTATAAAATTTGAGAGAGTATATTGTAGGCAGCGCTCAGTAGTGTGATCGTGCGATAGTTCCGTGGATAGTTCCCACAATCCTACTTGTCGCCTTTTTGTAGATGGGACCAGGCTTGTAAACATTCGACACTTTTCACTACCTTCGTTTCGTTGCCGCGGTCGGGTATCAGCTTGCTTTGTTTCATTCGAGCGCGACCGCTATCTCTTACACACAACACGAGCAGCAGAACGAAGATCAATAAACAAAAAAGTGGATCAAATCATCGTCGTCTGACACGATGATATTTGTCTAATTCCAGCTTTCTGCGAAATTTCAGCCAATTTTGATTAAGATACAATCGTAACACATACATTTATCCAAAATAGCTCTCTTTATGGGAAAGGCAGGAATAACAAAAACCGAACCATCTCCCGAAGATGCAATCGTGGTCAAGCGCATTCATTCGACATTTTTGTTCCGTACAGTAGTTTGATCGCTTGTGTTGCGAATGTTGGAGACAAAGACAGCCGAATATCAACGAAAAAGTGTCAAAGACTGTGATCGCTAACAAGACTGGATGGGACACACGATACCTTTCATCCATTCCTCTGGTAATACTTCCTCCTCCCAAATCTTGGTAAAGACCCAGTGTAGTGCTCTCACCAGTGCTTCTCCACACGCAGAAAAATGGCGCTTGTTTAAAACAATAAAACGCATGGTTGATTTTCAAACTGAGAATTTACTTATTCCAAAGTTATATTTAATTGTTTTCATTCAGAGTTTATTGATAAAAACAACCGATTACCATCATTTCATATAATGTCAAAAATTTCATTTGTTTCAACAAAATAAAAACCATAAACATGGTCCGAAAGTACTCACACATCTATAAAATGCTTACCCCAACATCGCCACAGCGAAGAAGGTGCAGCAAATCCATCACGCCAACTTCCAAGTGCAGCTTTGGCCGTGATGGATAACGCGCAGGTACTCACGACAGCATCCACAAAAAGTTGATCGGTTTCGCCTTTTTTGTCTTTCTCTAGTCGTTCTCCTCGCCATCCGCTTACCGACGATCTAAAAAAAGATTTCCGAGCTGCCGCAGTTGCTGCCGTCACCAAAACAATCACATTCCGGGTTTGTTAGTGGCAAAAGTGCAGTCGTTTGAATCAATCAATTATTTCATGTTTAAAAAACCATATCTCTGTTTGTTTTTACAAACTGTCAAAAATTTCGACAAATGAAAATATTTGTATTATCAAACAAATGGAACAGTTCAGTTTAAACTAGAAATCAGTTTGTCGCTATAGTAAACTGAAAAATCGGTTGATTTGAACTAGAATTTAATTGTGTTTACAATTTATTTTTCTGCGTGCATCGTATTTCAGTAACTCGCTTGTTAGTTGATCTGCTCCAGCGGCTTTGTTTTTCAACCGACTAACCTCCTCCTCAATCTTTTGAAGATTAGGAGCAGGAAATCTTGTGTCCTGCGCACGTACTCCTAGATATGTTACCACGCCACCTTCGGTGCTTGTAACGTGGCCATTGAGGTAATCATCGTAATGTTGCCGCCACCTCTCGACCACCTCACGCTCGCTCGTGAGAAGATTCCCGTGATTGTCTTGACACATATCGGCTTGTGGCACAAATCCTCTGCGCGAGTGGCTCAGCTTCTCGTAGAACTTCCGTGTCCTTAGCGCGGAACAGCTCTTCCATCGCTTCGCGATCTCGTTCTTCCTGCTGGCCTCATTCGCTCTCGTACGGTGTTGCAGCATTCTCGCCCATGCTGCATTCTTCTCGTTTTTTTTTCACTGTTCACATTCGCCGTTGTACCAGTCGTTTCTGTGATTCGGAGTCGCAAAGCCTAGTGCTGCAGTCGAGGTATTACCTATGGCGAATCGGATGTCCCTCCAGCCATTTTCATGTGTAGCTGCGCAAAGCTGCTCTTCCGTTAGTAGAAGACCTGCTAGCTGCTGCGCTCCAAATTAAGTCCAAATTATTCTAAATCCGACCCAAATCTAATCCAAATCGAATCGAATTTTAATCCTATTCTAATACTGCTGAAGTCCAAAATGAATCAATTTAATGAATTTGTTCATTCTCATATCTATTGCACTTATTCCTCAACTTCGAAGCATTCAGTTCCCGATAGATATTGACGATCTTGTGCCTAATACGAATCACAGGCAAACAAAATTATCCCACCACATAATGTTCACACCGGTTTCAGCATACATTGGTTGCGCGGTCATTCCGACCGCTTCCAATCGTTATCATCGCGGTCATCCCGATCCGCTTAAAATCATTACCAGCGCGGTCATCCCGATCCGCTTCCAATCATTACCAGCGCGGTCATCCCGATCCGCTTCCAATCATTACCTGCGCGGTCATCCCGATCCGCTTCCAATCATTACCAGCGCGGTCATCCCGATCCGCTTCCAATCACTACCAGCGCGGTCATCCCGATCCGCTTCCAATCATTACCTGCGCGGTCATCCCGATCCGCTTCCAATCATTACCTGCGCGGTCATCCCGATCCGCTTCCAATCATTACCAGCGCGGTCATCCCGATCCGCTTCCAATCATTACCTGCGCGGTCATCCCGATCCGCTTCCAATCATTACCAGCGCGGTCATCCCGATCCGCTTCCAATCATTACCTGCGCGGTCATCCCGATCCGCTTCCAATCATTACCAGCGCGGTCATCCCGATCCGCTTCCAATCATTACCTGCGCGGTCATCCCGATCCGCTTCCAATCATTACCTGCGCGGTCATCCCGATCAGCTTCCAACACCTGATACAGCGGCCATTTCGATCCGCTTCCAACGAATAACAATGTATTAGCCTAAGGTATTCCATTTCCGTAAATCATTATCACCTCGATATTGTACATTTCTTTCATTGATGGAACTTTCAACATATCTTCAGTAAAAAATACACGTCAGTTTGCACATCAGTTAGCAGCTGACTAAACCCTATATCAATTACGCAAACTCAATATATTGAAAAAAATGCAAAACTATAGTTTATTATAATAATGTGTATGCTATACTATTCGTGAAACCTTTCGAAGCTACACGAAATAGTCTGGTAATTAAGTAAACGTGCAAAACAATTGTGTCACAAAATATTCATTAGATCCTATCCAACGAATAGATCATGGACACTGCTAAAGCGCCAAGGTTGATGATAATCTGAAAATTGATTAAATGCGTGTTTATTTTGGAGTTATGAGGTATTTGTTTTCATTTGACTCTCAGCCGATAATTTTAAAAACTTCAAGAGTACCATGCATCCTTTTCTCCATCTGATAATCACATGAGTTTTTCTTTCTTCAAAAACACCTTACTTTTTACAAATGTTGTTCCCTTCCGGTTTCCGCGGAATGCAAGTCACAAACGTTTGTTTGCCATAAAACAAAAATCAGGGCAATTTTTTTTACAAAGCGTATGATAGTTCATTGAGGTTATGTATGCAAGCCTCTGTCGCCAACAAGGTCGCCAAAAACAAATAGATAAGCATCAACAAATCCGATGCTCTTCTGTGAAAGAATCAAAATTTGGTTTACCTCGACTTAATAAACATTTGCGTCCAATGAAGCCTGCTGATGTGCGCAAACAACTCACCGCTGCAGCGCGCTGGCTCAAAAATTTTGCCGCAATCAAACGGAAACTACTTACCACTATCTTAGTTTGACGCGTTCTTGTGTAATTCTCTATGATACTACTAAACGAGCCGAAATTCGGATTGATTTGTAGTTCCGTATAACTTCTTAACACTCACAACATTAAAACAATCACTGTCACTTTTTGTTTAAAAATCTTACACGTGCAACAAGCGCGGCAAGTCACTCCGATACATTTACCAACTTTTTTGAGCAATCTTTGAAACCGCAGCGCCATGACCGATTCCTCGCTAGCAAACTTGTTCCACATGTTCGGAATTCTGCTGAAAAATCAGCAGATCGGCAGGATCGCCAATGTGCAGTTCCAGATGCAAGGAATCGGCCATCGCGCGCGGATATCTATGCAACGATGCTAACTTGTGCTGATGCTGAGGGCTGCGGCGATTGCGCGGGCCGACTGGCGACCAGCAGGACAGCGCCGTGTAGAATGGGGTAGAGCTGTGTGCGAGTGTAGAGTGGAGTGCGTCCACGCAGTCTGACAGATGCATATATCAGTGCTGCCGAATTATGTGTGCCAACCACACAAAGCCGTCGAGACGATCCGAGGCAAATGTGCAATTTTATCACACTTTTTAGGCGTACCATAAAAAGTGTGATAGTCCAATTTGGGATGTAGTCTGCAATATGTAAAAACCCCTTTTTGGATGTGCACTATGGTGTTATAAAGGTGATATGTTTCACTAAAGAACATCACATTTCAAAAATTAAAATGAAACACTTGCACTTTATTGGCCGTGAAATACCGTGATCCTGACCGGGGTACATGTTCAGCATTCTTATCGTTTATATAATATACTGCCGTGAATCGCATATCTGTCCCATTTGCATAGGAAATCCAGCAAAGATGGGACTGATATGCGATTCAAGGCAGTATATGTCACAATATCCTTCCGTCTAATTTAAATAATGGTCAAAATTACTTCATTCCTAATTCTGACCCTATTCCTGATGCAGCACTATGAACTGTACATGTACCATCTGATGGTATCGCTCCAGCTTTTGGTCGTAGATGTCGCTAGTCTCCTGCGTCGGGTGCAAACTCTTGCAGCACCCGACAATCGAATTTTCTCAAAATCCGTTCGTGAAAGCTAACGTCGGACGTAGTGCGCTGGACAGCGGACCTGGCCCTGTATCCAGCGCACTGTGTCCAACGTACGCCCGACACACGGTTTAGGAGAAACATCGATTTTCGCGTGTCAAAAATTCCGATTTTCAACTGCACGAACAATATGAAAAGTGCTCACTATGTTACTTAAGTCAGTTTGTTTTTTTTTTCAAAAGTTTTTAACTATTGTTGAATTGTGCTTTGGCTACACAGCATAAAGCAGTGTATTAGGTATTGAAATATGCAAAAACCTCATTTTTGTTTATTTTGATACTTAGGACGTATTGAAAATTTGCTCTTGAATTAGCTTAAAATAAAAAGCTCAGGTGCGCTGGTTTTGTTTACGAAGAGATTTGTGCCCTCGAAATCATGAGTAGGTGCCAAAATCGGCCATTTTGGGATTCTAACAAGTCTGACCTTAAATGTCTACTAGATATTTTGTTTTGTCTAGTAGATACCTACTAGATTTCTAGTTGGAATTTCCGAGCGGGGGCCGGGGAGATGTCCTTACTCATTGATGACTTCTTTTATTTCTGAGTGTACTCAATTTTGGGTGAAATCGTCCCAAAAAGTTGGTAGTTTGGATTTTCCGTGTATATTCTTGATCTACACGCTCATTGAAATCTACTCAAAAGTGAGTAGAATTCGACTCACTTTGGTAGAAAGTGGAACAGCTCAAAAGAGAGTAATCAGGCTTTACTCTCTTTACACTGAAAGGCGGCTTGCAGTAATGACAAGCATTACAATGTTTTTAAATTTACCATGGCAAAACATGATCATCGACCCACCAACGCTTCTTGTGTGCGTTTTGTTTCTTCTCAAATCAACCGGTTCGATAGCTGAGTGGTAGCGTGCGAGCCTGGTGATGTCAAGGTTCTTGGTTCGAATCCGGTTGCTAACAGAAACTTTTTTTAATTGAAAATTGAGTCCATGGTAAAATTTAAAACATAATTCTGTTGAATTGAAATGAAAATCAGTCTGCACAAATTTAGTGGCGTTGTGTATTTAAATTGACCCTCGGAATAGTAATTTTCACCGCAAGCCACCGTTCAGTGTAGAGTAATTTGCGAATTTGTCCAAAAGTGAGTAGAGAGTGAGTAACTTTAAAACTGCGATTTGTAAAAGTGGGTAGATTTCCAATAAATTATTTTGGTAGGTTTTATTCGTAAAATTAATAAAAAAAATACAAAATAATGAAACAACATGTTTATTCATATATTTAAAAGTAATTTTACAATTAATGATTTGTTACACTAATTCGAGCACTAATTCCAAATCTGCAAAAACATATTCCATTTCGATGATCTATGATGAAGGGGATGGTATGGAATGGTTCTCGGTTTTCGAGCTGGTCGGCCTCATACTGGCTGCGGTGGAGGTTCCGGAACTAAAATCATTTGCATATTTATTAGTTTTCGTTGCAAGGCACAATTTTAAACAATTTTAAACAACTTACTTAAATTTTGTTGCCATGATCATCACTTAGCAGGAAAAAATAAGTGGCATCTTGTCCGTCAACTTGGATCCGCCGCTCGACATCAATAACAACCTTGAATATTTAAAATTATGTTTCAAAACAATATCAAATTTAAAGAAAACTACTTACCTTGTAATGCAGGAGTGGTTATCGCAAAAGATGACAACAAATTCTTTTAATAAATTAATCCGCAAATTTCATTTACGGCAAACTGCTGACCGTTACCGAAGATGAATTTGAATGATGCTACTCAAAAGTGAGTTCATCCCCAAACTAATGCAACTGAGTAGAAATCTACTCTCTTTGGAAAAATAATGTCACTCAGTTTTTGACATTTTCGATTAAATACAAAACTGAGTAGAATCCTACTCACTTTTGAGTATGTTTCAACGAGCGTGTATAGGATAGAACGAGTTTTAGAGTGTAGTATACTTACCTATAGGTAACTGTAAAGCTGTCAATCACCACGCGGCATACTTGGTATTTTCCCCGGTATTTTCGAAAGTAGAGTATCGCGCTTACGTTTTAAAAATAATTGCAACATTTTACCTTTATTTTGCCCTGTTCACAAAAATATAAAGGATCTCTCGGCATGGATGTAGACGTACAAGAAATTCCTGCCAGCGTCGAACAAACGAAAAAAAGCAAGCCAAGGATTAAAAAAGAGATTCGCAAAGTGTTTGTTCCCCGTACCAGGTATGGCATTATACACCCGATTCTTTTTTGCACGGGTTTGGTGTTTTCTATAACTCAGTCAATTTTCAACCGATTCTCATTAAATTTTGTACACATGCAGGCACGATTAGTACTATCAGTACCAATACTATTAGTACATAATTTCATGAGAATCGGTTCAAAATTGACTGGATTATAGCAAAACGACCCGTTTCGTTTCGACCCTATTTCCGGCACAACGGGCCAAAAAAATGGTTCATTGCCTAAATTAACAACGAAGCGACCGTTTTCGTCCACTTCTTCCATCTGAATCAGATACCTTAGGGTAGTGGGGGTATTTTGGACCGGGCAGGTATTTTGGCCCACCTAGGAAGTTTTATGATATTTATCATATAATCTATACTAAATCTTGGTAATTTTTTATTGGAACACAGTATTCAACTATGGGGAAGATTCATTCATTACCTAATACACGTACTGTCACACTTTCTTAGAACCCCCTCCCCCCAAAATGTTGGACGTAATTTTTTAACCCTTCCCATGTGGTGACCTTCATTTCGGATATCAGTTAAATATTGTTCGTGCAGCTGAAAATCGGAATTTTTGACACGCGAAAATCGATGTTTCTTCTAAACCGTGTGTCGGACGTACGTCGGGCACAGTGCGCTGGATACAGGGCCAGGTCCGCTGTCCAGCGCACTACGTCCGACGTTAGCTTTCACCAACGGATTTTGAGAAAATTCGATTGTCGGGTGTGGGGAAACTTCGGGTTTCAACCGCGACGACAATATGCTGTTCAGTATCAAAAATAGAGAAAATGTTTTAACTTCCAATAAAATGCACGGAAAAACAGCAAAAGCAAAGAAGGTGACAAATTTATAGTCAGCTTTGAAGAGGTATTAAATTTTACAAATAGGTACATATTTATTTCATGTGATTTTGAGTTCTTACAAGGCCCTAACTACACCTTGTAAGAACTCAAAATAAACTGTTCTTAAGCTCGGTGGAGCGATAATTTACTAAAATGGTGGTTTGAGGTATTATTGAGTTGTCCAGAAAATGTCTCACGAAACCTACTGCAAGCCTATCCATATACGTGGGAACAAAAGACCTACGGAAGTGCGTTTGGAAAATATGCGGCAAGTGATATTTTGATTTGTTTTGCTGTGAGGTGCCGGGAATTGACGCGGGTGCTACATAATTTCATGAGAATCGGTTCAAAATTGACTGAGTTCTAGCAAAATAACGACCCGTGCAAGAAAAGAATCGGGTATATAGTAGAGTGGGTCAACGTTGTATGGAGAAAATTTAAATTTGATCGCATCACCCGGGAACAAAGCTTATAAAATCTATATTAGCGTCCAACACAACTGTGCAAAATTTGGGAGCGATTGGTTGCTTCCCCGTGTTCCGCATTGCGATTGAAATTTATATGGAAGTTAGTATAGGAAAACGTGTTTTTTTGCATTTCTCACATAAATTAATTTTTTTTGTCGGAGACGATCTAACTAATGAAGTTAAAGTATAGCCTAGGATATGCCGAAAAACTTTGCCGAAGACCGCAACGTGATCCGGCGCTTGTGAAAAAAGTTATTCGCTTGGTAACTTAGACCAAAAATAGAGATTTTATTATTGATGTTATTCCTTTACATGTTAAATGTAGCACCACCGGGCAATCTGTACGTTATAACTTTTTTCCCAAGCGTCGGATCACTTAGCAGTCTTCGGCAAAGCTTTTCGGCTATACTTTAACTTCATTAGTTAGATCGTTTTAGACTAAAAAGTTCAATTTAGGTGAAAAATGCAAAAAAGCACGTTTTTCCATAGTAAATTCCATACAAATTTCAATCGCAATGCGGAACACGGGGAAGCAACCAATCGCTCCCAAATTTTGCACAGTTGTTTTGGACGCTAAAAGGAGTGGAAAAAGCTTTGTTCAAAAGAATCGACTTTGTTGACCCAGTCTATGTATAGGCACCTATCCAAGTTTTAATTTTGCGTTTCTGATTTTCCGCAGACAGTCAGCATTGAAGGAACAATGGATGAAAATATTCACTCCAGTTGTAGAGCAGTTGTTGCTACAGATAAGATACGACGTGAAAAGTAAACAAGTTGAACTCCGTTTGGGACCCGAAACGAAAGATCCGTCTAACTTACAGAAAGCGGCAGATTTTGTACGAGCTTTCATGCTCGGTTTCGAGGTGGAAGACGCTTTGGCTCTGCTTCGTCTTGATGATCTTTTCATCGAATCTTTTGAAGTAAACGACGTAAAGATGTTAAAAGGTAAGTTAACAAGAATATGTTTGTATGCAAAGTTTGATTTGTCTCAATAGTGCCATTTACACTTATCAATAAGTTGGTTCAACCAAGAGGCTCAATCTTTCCTTTAACTTCATCAAGAAACACAATTTGATGGAAATATTGCTAAATGTATTGCTTGCATTTTTAATGCGAAGAAGATGGATGATAATGTTGAATCTTGATATAAACACTGACCAACATGAACTGTCCTCGGACGCATAAATGTCACATGTTATAGCGCACCACTCCCAACGATTTACGTTCAAATAATACCATTACCCTTAAACGAAACGGTTGGTACGGTTGTCCCCGTTTCTTCCTTCATTCAATTAAAAAAGGTTTAATCATGTCATTCATAAGTGGATAACCTGATTGCCGAAAAACTTCGCCGAAGACCGCAACGTGATCCGACGCTTGTGAAAAAAGTTATGCGCATAGGCGAAACTACTGGGGGTGCCGGGGGTGCAAGGCACCCCCTAGAATTTAAATGCATTACTATGAAATATGGGGTGAAGAATGATGAATGGGTGAACTAATGAATATTTGTTTGTAGGGCACCCCCTGGCAAAAATTCGTAGTTTCGCCAATGGTTATGCGCTTGGTAACTTAGGCCAAAAATTGAGATTTTATTATTGATGTTATTCTTTTACATGTTAAATGTAGCACCACCGGGCAATCTGTACGTTATAACTTTTCTCCCAAGCGTCGGATCACTTTGCACCACTCCCAACGATTTTACGTTCAAATAATACCATTACCCTTAAACGAAACGGTTGGTACGGTTGTCCCCGTTTCTTCCTTCATTCAATTAAAAAAGGTTTGTCAATCATGTCATTCATAAGTTGATAACCTGATTGACTTATGTTTTTGCATTATCTTTCAACCCATTAGTCTGCACAGTGGGCCTGGCCATTTTGATATTTGTATCATATCATAGCATATCTATTTATTTATCATTCGTAGACCGTTAGTTACATAAGTAAGTTTAGTTGTATGGTAAGTGGGGGCAGGATGGGTCACCTAAGAAATGGATCCCTATAACTTTCTGAATATAAATCGCATTTCTCTGTATTCTACCACGACTCTCAGATACACTAGTCAGCTATGATATAAGAGTATAAAAAGGTAATGAAGTTTGAAACCTGCTTCTTGACAAACAATTTTCAAAACATGACCCATCTTGCCCCACCTTATTTCAACGGGGGCAAGATGGGTCAGCTATAAGAAAACTCGATTTTCCTCCAACAAAAAATACTATATCTTCTAGTTTTTCTCTATACATCTAAGCTTCATAGACGTACAGATTACATGAAGAAAGTGTTGAAACATATCGGTAGATTATTCTCAGAACTAGAAGATTTTTGTTCGGGTAGCCATAAACGGACTTTGAAAACCTATATTTTTTAAGGAAATTTTAAAAAATATGTTCTCAAATTTTCAGTGCTCTCATCGCTTCGATAATGTAGGTAACAGAATAGCCTGTGGCATCTCGGCAACACTGCCGCACGCCCACAGCATCAACCTATAGAGAGAGCAGTCAGTAAGTTAGTGCGAAGTATACGTGAGTGTCGCGTCTGAATTAGAGAAATAAATACTCAAGTTTTGTTAATAAACCGTCGCGTTTATTTCAATCGAAATCCGCTAATCCGTTCCGCAGAATCGTAACCCGTCCGCTCCGAATCGTATATTCCCACATTTGGTGACCGCCGACGGTCGTTTTCGTGAATTTTCGAGACGATTGCGATTTACGACGCGAAAAGAAAACAAGATGGCGAACCCACAGCCAGCCGCCACCGCCGCCGTAGCTGTGAAATTGCCCGATTTCTGGAAATCGGATCCCACTATGTGGTTCGCCCAGGCCGAGGCGCAATTCGCGTTGGCCGGCGTAACACAAGACGAGACCAAATTTCACCACATCGTTGCCAAAATTGATCAGTCGGTGATCTGTCATGTCGCGGATCTCGTCAAGCAGCCACCAGCCAACGATAAATACGACGCAATCAAAACACGATTGGTCGCACGTTTCGAGCTATCGCCGCAGTCGAAATTGGAAAAATTGTTGGGAGCTTGCGATCTGGGCGATTTGCGGCCTACCCACCTGCTGGCTAAGATGCAGGAGCTGGCATCCGGGCTAAACGTCGACGAGGCATTTTTGAAAATGCTTTTCATCCAGCGACTGCCAGCGAACATCCGGCCAGTTTTGAGTATTAACGACGGTAGCCTGGCCAAAATCGCCGAGATGGGGGACAAAATGGTCGACCTAGTCCCACACGTCGCCGAGGTAAAAGCAAACGCTGCAGCTGCACCGGAAGAGCCGTTCTCCCAAGAAAATCTTGCGGCACAAATCGCTGCCCTGACCGCTGAAATTCGCCGTCTAAAATCTGGACCGGAAAGAACGCGCTCTCGTTCGGTATCCCGTCGCCGGAGTGACAACGGAAGTGGCATCTGCTGGTACCACCGAAAGTACGGTGGCCAAGCTGAGCGGTGCCGTAGTCCATGTAAGTACCAACAGCCAAAAAACTAGTGTGCCGCCCACCAGAAACGTGTGAGGTGGGCGCAGGACAACAAAGCCGCCGGCTGGTTATATACGATAAGACATCGCATACGCGATTCTTAGTCGACACCGGCTCCGACGTATCAATAGTACCAGCATCCAGGAAAGATAAACTGAACGGACCGTCGCCATTTCAACTACATGCTGCAAACGGATCGAACATTTGCACGTACGGTAGTCGATTCATCACAACGGACCTTGGATTGCGACGCAGATTTTCGTGGAATTTTCTTGTTGCGGATGTCACTACTGCAATCATAGGAGCCGACTTTTTGGCCAATTTCGGCATCGTCATAGACCTGGGGCATCGCCAACTAATCGATGGACGAACGAAACTGCACTCTGTTGGTGGGTTTGTAAATGCAGTAGTGCATAGTGTTACAACTGTTGATCACTGCCACCCGTTCCACAACCTACTTGCAGAGTTTCGGGAAATCACGATGCCTCCGACAATGCGAACAACAGTGCAGCATGATGTCACCCATCACATTCAAACAAAAGGTCCACCCGTCGCCTGCAAGTCACGTCGTATGGCACCCGACAAGCTGAAAGCTGCTAAGAAGGAGTTTAAAACTATGATGGAACTGGGAATTTGCCGACCATCCAAAAGTAGCTGGGCCAGTCCGCTGCACTGTGTTCCTAAGAAGAACGGTGAGTGGCGCTTTGTGGGAGATTATCGAAGTCTTAATCGGGTTACCATTCCAGACCGCTATCCCGTCCCACACATTCATGACCTTCTTAACAACTTCCTAGGGAAACGCATATTCACGACACTGGATATGATTCGGGCGTATCATCATGTACCAGTCGAAGAGTCGGATGTCAAAAAAACGGCAGTAATAACGCCCTTCGGATTGTTCGAGTTTACGAAGATGCAGTTTGGGCTATGTAACGCGAGCCAAACGTTTCAACGATTTATGAATCGCATTTTTGGGGACCTCGACTTTGTTGTTGTGTTTGTCGACGACATATGTATTGCATCCGCATCGGAAGAGGAACATCGTGAACACATACGTGTAGTATTTGAACGCCTTCGACAAAACGGACTAGTACTCAACTTAGTCAAATGCCGATTCGCCCAAACCGAAGTGGATTTCCTTGGTTATCGTGTGTGTTGTGACGGAATTAAGCCGGATCCCGAACGTGTTCGAGCCGTGGTCCAGTACAAATCACCTGAAACCGTTAAGGAACTGCGTCGTTTCTTGGCTCTGGTCAACGGATACAAGCGCTTCATATCCCGAGCAGCGGAAATGCAAAAGCCTCTTTAAGAATTGATACCCGGAAATCGCAGGAACGACATGCGTAAACTAAAATGGAAACCGGTGGCAGAACAAGCGTTCCTGGAATGTAAAAACAGCCTGGCAAATGCAGCTCTACTACAGTATCCAGATTCAACAAAAACGTTGGGCTTAATGGTGGACGCTTCGGATGTCGCCGCCGGAGCAGTTCTTCAGCAGCGAGTGAATGGTGCCTGGAGACCGTTAGGGTTCTTTTCTCAAAAGTTTTCTCCCTCGCAAAAGAAATACTCTGTGTTCGGTCGTGAGCTCACGGCCATGAAGCTCGCCGTCAAATACTTCCGATATCTCGTAGAAGGTAGGGACTTCATTATCTACACAGATCATCGTCCGTTGACGTACGCTCTGAACTCCAAATCAAACCATTTGCCACACGAAGAACGTTACCTGGAGTATATATCGAGTTTCACTAAGGACATTCGGCATATAAGCGGAAAGGACAACTATGTTGCAGATGCACTCTCCAGGGTCAATGTCGTTATTGTTCCATCCGGAATAAATTTTGGATCAATCGCTGAATCCCAAAAAGATGACGAGGAACTGAAACGACTTTTAACAAGGAAGGAGACGTCATTGAAGCTGGAATTGAAACAGACGAATCATTTGGATCAACCTGTCTACTGCGATGTGACGAACAATCGCATTAGACCTTTCGTGCCTAAACAACACAGACAGCATGTCATGAAAGTGCTCCATAGTCTGTCGCATCCGGGAGTTCGTGCCTCGAGGAGGTTGGTATCTGAAAGATTTGTATGGCCATCTATCAACCGAGACGTAGGTCTTTTCGTCAAATCATGCTCCGATTGTCAACGATCGAAGATCCAACGACACACAATAACACCATTAAAAGAGTTCAACCTTCCAAACAGCCGCTTCAAACACGTTCATGTTGACATAGTAGGTCCGCTGCCAAATTCGGGAGGAAATAGATACCTATTGACCATGGTGGATCGGTATACTCGTTGGCCGGAAGCGGTCCCACTACCGGACATGCTAGCCGAAACCGTCGCAAAAGCATTCTGCAATGTTTGGGTTTCTCGTTTTGGCGTACCGGAGACCATTACCACCGACCAAGGCAGGCAGTTCGAATCCGAGCTATTTTTGGAAATGACTCGACTTTTTGGAACACATCGCGTACGAACGACGGCTTATCATCCTCAGTCAAACGGGTTGGTCGAAAGGTTCCATAGAACCTTGAAAGCAGCCATCATGTGTGTGGACCCCAAGCATTGGTGTGCCAGGCTGCCATTAATCCTTCTGGGGCTCCGTTCAGCTGTGCGAGAGGACATCAACTGTTCAGTCGCGGACATGGTCTATGGGCAACAACTTCGAATACCAGGGGAATTCTACGATTTCTCTTCCGAGGACATCGATCGTACCGATTTTGTGAAATCGTTGCGAAATGTTATGCAGCAAGTTGGCCCCATCAGCAACAGCAATCATGCGAAACGCCACGTTTTCATCCCCGATGATTTGAAGACTTGCAAGCACGTTTTTGTTCGAGTGGACACAGTTAAACGCCCACTGCAGCATCCATATGATGGACCATACGAGGTCCTCGAACGGAATGACAAATCTGTCCTTCTATTCATGAAAGGGAAGAAGCAGCTAATTTCGTTGGATCGTGTCAAACCTGCATTCATATACAACTCTGAATTGGAAAACGACATGGACTCCAGCAAAACCAAAGTTACGCCATCGGGCCACAGGGTTCGATTCCTTGCGTAACTGGAAGGGGGCTCTGTGGCATCTCGGCAACACTGCCGCACGCCCACAGCATCAACCTATAGAGAGAGCAGTCAGTAAGTTAGTGCGAAGTATACGTGAGTGTCGCGTCTGAATTAGAGAAATAAATACTCAAGTTTTGTTAATAAACCGTCGCGTTTATTTCAATCGAAATCCGCTAATCCGTTCCGCAGAATCGTAACCCGTCCGCTCCGAATCGTATATTCTCACAAGCCTTTCCATGAAAAATAAAACATTTTCAAAAACTATGCAAACATACCGAAAAATTAGGTTGACCCATCTTGCCCCGTCTACACAATACACGTAGTTATATGGAATGTATAGCATAAGGAGTATAACGAAAAAATATTTTGTTTTTTTTTTTTCTGTGCGAGGAACGTATAGAATTTTCAAAACAATATACCACTTTTTGTGTATCCCCGTCGTTCATCTGGGAAAATTATTGAAAGATTCAAAACATATATTGTGCGATTGAAAACGGTACTGACCCATCTTGCCCCCTGACCCATCTTGCCCCCACATACCATACATTTTATATTGCACTATTCCACTTAACAATATTTATTAAGTTCCTTGGTTTTGAGTATCATAAAAGTATTTTTTCAATTTTTTCCGAGTCATGGTTAGATCAATCCTTTCACAATGTTGATTATAAGTGGACATCATCTGATTTAGTGGACCGAATTTAGCGTAATTACTACGGTGAAAATCTACAGCAAATAAGTTTCTACTAAAGACACTGTATGCTAAAGACACGAAATCTGATGATTGTTGCTGTTGATGATGATTGCCGCGTCATGACGATGATGCTGTCGAGCAATGCTTTTAAAGCGCGTTTGACAGGTCTCCTGGAATTCCAATTGGAACATTTCGTGTCTTTGCATATAACGTCTTTAGTTTCTACTACGCAGTTGGCGAGTTGGAGCATATAATAGTTATTTATGCAACAAGTTGCAAAATGATGATTTTTTCAGCACGAGTCGTACATTTATCCAACGAGGCTTGCCGAGTTGGATAAATACCATGAGTGCTGAAAAAATCGAGTTTTGCAACTGTCGTCGTCCCGCTCCACGTTTTCCATCGCTTCGCGTCAGGTGCCGCTTGTTCGGCTGCTGCCGCTAGAGTGCCGACCGAAAGTAGCTGGGCTTCTTCAGTGCTGCACGAGAGCGGTGGCCGTCGTCGAGATTAGCCGACTTCCAAGTGCCGCTCGCTCTGCTGCTGCTTATCGTTCTGCTGCTGCTGCCTCTCGTTCTGCTGCTGCCGCTCGGTCTGCTGCTGTTGCTGGTGCGTCGCCTTTGAAATCCGTTGCAAGAATGACTATCTCAGAGACGGGCACCTGTATTTATATTTGCGTAGAGGTATCCCTGTTTTTTTTTTCAAAAGCAATCTGATTGGTGGACGGAATCGACCAATGATGGACAAGCTGTTTCGGATAGGTGTGATTGGTTCGACAGTTCGACCAAGCAAAGCGGATTGCTAATAGTCGCCCTTATGGTTGATTTGTTGTATTAGGAATTTCTTTCATTCATTTTTTCAACAATCAGTTTTCATTTAATTTTACTTAGGTTTAATGCTGATTTCCTTTATCTCTACAGCAACGAGTTGCATACAAAGTTTTTTGTAATTGCAAAAAATACCCATTCAGTCTTTTGAGACTTACTACAGATTTGATTTCAGGATTTCTGCCATAAAGTTGGTTATGAATTAATTCATAAGATTGCCAGGAATGCTCGTAACTGTTTCAGGGAACAGGTAATCCCTAAAATAGTAGTCCCCTAGCTTGACAAGCAATCAAAGAACTATTGATTCAAAACTTTTAATTCTTATTAAAAAATAGCATGTTAGTTTCAACTATTGGTTGATGTAGAAGATGCATTTTTCATGGATTGATATTGCAAACTTCATCCCATAATGATGTTGAGTGTGTATGATTCAATCGATCACCCCTCGATATCGAGACAACTTTAATATTGTTAATACACCATGACCGTGTTGTCACAATGTTTATGTTTAATCTGAAGGTAAATAAAGGAAAATCAATCGCCTGTGTACAGCTGTAGAGAACGCAAGTTGTTTTGCTATTTGTCCGGTCCGCAAAATTTCCTTTTTCGTCCCGCTGTAAAGTTGTCCGCTGTGTGGTGCTTCCAACAGGTAATGAGCCCAGGAATGGACGAAAAAGTGAAAGTCGCTGCGTTTGATGGCTCCGGCTTCCACAACTGGAAGTTCCGGATGGAGACCATCCTCGACACGTTCGAGCTTCTTGACTGTGTTCACCGGGAGATCGCGGAGATAGAGGAATTGCGTGAGGAGGCCACCGATTCCGCGGAACAAAAACGAGAGAAGAATAAGAAGACGGTGGAACGGCGTATCGCGGAAAAGAAGTGCAAAGCAATGATTATTCAGGCCATCGCTGATAATCAACTAGAGCTCGTCAAGGATTGTGTAACTCCGAAGCGAATCTGGGAAACACTGAGAGCGGTTTTCGAACGTCGTGGTGTTGCCGGTCAACTGTTCATCCGGAAGCAGCTGCTAACGTTGAAGTACGTAGAGGGGGGCAGTGATGGTTTGTCGGAGCACCTGCTAGTGTTCGATAAATTGATTCGCGAATTAAAGGAAAGTGGTGCTGTGGTGGAAGATTCAGATGCAGTGTGCCATCTATTGTTGACGCTGCCTCCATCGTTTGATCCAGTAATTACAGCCATTGAGACGCTTCCCAATGGTGTAACCATGGCCTTTGTGAAGAAGCGGTTACTCGACGTTGACATGAAGAAGAGAAATCTGATAGAACCTGACAGTGAAAATGATGATCTGGCCATGGTAAGCAGGCACACCTGGAGGAAAACAAGGTGTTTCCGGTGCGTCAATCTTGGACACAGAAGAGCAGATTGTCGTGTATCAGTGATTCGAAACTTTAATGATAACGAAAATGGGGGCTACCGAAATCGTAGAACTGACGTAGTTGTTGAAGAAAGAGGTGAACAGGATCGCGCAGAGGTTGTATTCGTAGCTAGGGAGAAAGAAGAAGAACCGAAGGAAATGGAATGGTTCTTAGACTCAGGTGCTACGGATCATATGGTGAACGATGCCAGCTGTTTTAGTGAGCTACGACGTTTGGAGAAACCGGTAGAAGTGATAGTGGCAAATGGCGAGAAACTGATGGCGGAGTATTGTGGCGATGTGAATGTCTAAGCAGTTGTCGGTGGGAAGAGTGTAAAATATGAAGCAAACAATGTATTGTACCTGCCCGGACTGACTTGTAATCTGTTCTCGGTGAATCGAGCAGCAAGATCGGGCTTACAGGTTAGATTTGTCGGTAACAGCGCAGAATTGGTGAAAAACAATAAAGTGATGGCGTTTGCGCACTACACAGGAAAGCTGTATAGATTGGACGTGTTATGCAAGCGATGTGGGTCGAAACGGCAATGAATAACAACATTAGCAAATTGGCTGGACGCGTTTAACTTTTTTTGATTATGTTACGGGGCCTCTAGTAGAAGTAAGTGGTCGGGTAAAACATGATACATAATTGGAAGAGAATGAAAGAGTTATTGTTTGTGTATGGATGTATTTGTGAAAGGTAAAGGAGGTATTTTAAGCAAATGATTATGACACAGGGAATAGTTCAGGATGAATTTTCGAAGAGGTGTGAAACTTGGAAGAACAAGTTGTCAATTTTAGAGTAGACTTGAAGTGTACTATCTTTGATAGGTCTGTGTTTTTAAAATGAGATTGATGTTTAAGGGTTATCGACTTGAGAGGGGGTGTTGAGTGTGTATGATTCAATCGATCACCCCTCGATATCGAGACAACTTTAATATTGTTAATACACCATGACCGTGTTGTCACAATGTTTATGTTTAATCTGAAGGTAAATAAAGGAAAATCAATCGCCTGTGTACAGCTGTAGAGAACGCAAGTTGTTTTGCTATTTGTCCGGTCCGCAAAATTTCCTTTTTCGTCCCGCTGTAAAGTTGTCCGCTGTGTGGTGCTTCCAACAAATGAAACTATCATACTTTTTTGGTACGTTAAAAAAGTGTGATAAAAATGCACATTTGCCTCGGATCGTTTCGACGTCTTCGGTGCACTTATTCCTCCATTTACAAGGAATAAGTGCACCGAAGACCTCAACTCGATCCGACGTGGTCCTGCGCTACAGTCACACTTTGAAGGTGTGTACACACTATTGTTTCAGTCCAATTTGGGTTTTAACCCTAGAAATTATCTTCATCTAGAGTGCAACAAAAGTCATGAATAGTTGAAAAATTCTGGCTTTTTATGAGTTTGTGTCATCAAAACCACATGTTTTGTACTGGCGCGGATTTGATGACCTCGGCGCGGATTTGGAATGGCTTGGCGCGGATTTTGCGGTTTCTAAATCGACACTTTTGTAACAGCCCTGCAATTAGAAAATTATGGACTGATTAGGTAAAGATAAAACTGTTGATTATAGGAGTTTATATTTGTATTTCTTATTTTTATGGGTTTTGTAAATTTATAAAAGTTAACAAATAATCATTATCATTTTTATTTTTGACAAAAATCAGTTGACTGAACTTTTTTGTTTTTATATCTTAGACGGTATTATTCCACTGATCAAAAAAGCAGGAATTTAGTTAGGACTTAGGACGGTTGACATTGTAAAGGGTTACGATGGATATAATATTACTTTGGACTTAGATGATCACAGATATGCAGAAGACGACTAGCGAAATTAGAAACACAATTTGATACATTATTGACTATATTTTGACAAATAGGGTTTGACAAATTTCTTTACAATATCGAATGGAAGCTCAAAAAGTGTTATCTAACACTAATATGAGAGTTATTTGGGGATGATGCTGGTGCTGTCAATGACTAACATCGGTTATTGACACTATTGGTAATCAGCTTGAAATAATTTTCAGAATGTATTATAAAATAATTGAGGATATTATCTGATTATTGTTTGGGGAAGCTGTCAGAAAAACTAGTTGCCCATATCGGCTAAAAACGCTAGCTCTGGTAGCTGTCTTCGAATAATTTTCAGAAATATCAAATCTTTAAAAATTAGCTACGACACATTTTTTTTCTTTTTGCTCTTTGTATATTTCTTAAGAATAGTACTCTGAAGGCGTTGACATAGACACCTTTTTTTATCTCTGAATGTTGTCCAGTGACCTCGGAGATTTTCGATTATTTATTTATTTATTTATTTATTATTAATACATCATCAGACTTATTGTCCCAATGATGGTTAGTACTTAAAAATAACAACAAAGCTCGGTCAAGTAGCAGTAAAAAATAATACATACAACAGAACAAAACAACTACAATACAATTCATTATACTATTCTGGAGGTGAGTTCTTCAATAAAATTACGGCGGATGGTTTGCCTGGGAAGATGGAAGTCAAAACCTGACGCTACTCTGTTAAAACAACGTTGCAGGCCGATCATTGCACTGTTTTGTCCAAAAAGAGTTCGTCGGAGCGGCAATCGTAACATGGCATTAGCCCGTAGTCTTCTGCTGCGAGCACTAATGTCGATCAGTGCAAGAATAGCAGGACAATCTATTCTCCCTTGCAGCAAATCTGCGATTATCATCGCTCTATTAACATCTCTGCGTGTTTGTAGCGTTTCGAGGTGTATCAATCGACATCTACTAAGATAGCTCGGCAATCGGTGAGGGTCACGCCAGGGAAGCCTGCGAAGTGCAAAACGGATGAAGCGACGCTGAACCGATTCAATCCTTTCTATGCCGTTCTGATAGTATGGAAGCCAGACAGCGGAACAATATTCTAGAGTCGAACGAACAAGCGAGCAATAGAGTGACTTAAGGCAGTAGACGTCGGTAAAGTCCTTGGCAATACGGAAGATGAATCCTAGAGTCCTAGAAGCCTTCGCAATAACATACGACAAATGGTGTTTGAAAGTCAGCTGAACGTCCAGAATTACACCTAAGTCTTTCACATGATCAGCTCGTTGAAGTTCTGTTCCGTGTAACTGATAGTTAAACAGGATTGGCTGTTTTCTCCGAGAGAACGAAATAACGGTGCATTTTTCGGGGTTAACTACCATACGATTCAAACTGCACCAGTTCGCGAAGGCATTCAAATCAGCTTGAAGCATCGTAGCATCACAGATAGAACGGATGCGCAGGAACATTTTCAAATCGTCTGCGAAGCTTAATCGTGGGCCTTTGATAACGTAGTTGACGTAGTTGAAATACAGCAGGAAAACTAGGGGACCCAGATGACTCCCTTGAGGTATTCCAGAAGTAGCCTTGAAAGTTTCCGAGAAATGCCCATCAACTCCAACCGTCAGAAAGCGTTCTGTGAGGTAGGAGTAGAGCCAGCGTAGTGTGTGGCCGCCGATCCCAAGTCTCTCAAGTTTAGCGATCGTCACAGCATGATTAATCTTGTCAAATGCAGCCCCAAATCCGTGTAGACCACATCAGTTTGGGCTTGTTCAGCCATGCTGTCCGTAATGTGAGATGTAAGGTTCAAGAGATTGGTGGTAGTGGATCTACCCGAGATGTAACCATGTTGATTTTCACTGATGTACAGCTTGCAATGAGACATCAGTGGTTCCATAACAATAAGCTCGAATAGTTTCGAGATGGCACAGAGAGATGATATTCCTCGGTAATTACTGACATCCTTTCGATCGCCTTTTTTGTGAACGGAAAACACGATAGCTTTCTTCCAGACTGACGGAAAAATTCCGCTAGTTAGGGACAAAGAAAACACCAACCGGATAGGGTCGACTAATTCGTCAATATGCGTTTTTAGGAAAGATGATGGAATACCGTCGGGCCCGGGATTGAACGATGATTTCAATTGCCTGGCTGCTCTCACAATCGTTGTATCATCAACACCAAACAGAAACAGAAAGGGGATAGTGGGGCAAATTGGCAACATTAAAAAAAATATTCGTACAAAAAAAAACAAACGTTCGGAACCGAACATTCTCCCCCCGGGCTTCAATGCGGATCTGCGAGTGCGTCATCGTTGTCTTGGATCGGTAGTGGTGCGAGTCGAGAAACTGGGCGACGGTATACCCCGGTAGCTGTTTGAACATCAACTACTCTCACTACTAGATCATTGCCAGGATACACTTTTACTACTCGGCCCAACTTCCACGATTGAGGAGGAAGGTTATCTTCCTTTACAATTACGATTAGCCCAGGAGTCACGTTAGGGGAGTCTTTGGTCCACTTTGAGCGAGCCTGCAAGGTATTCAGATACTCGTTTGACCAGCGTCTCCAGAAATGCTCACGCAGAGACTGCAAATACTTCCATCGGTTCAAACGGTTTACAGGGACATTTTCAAGAGTAGGTTCAGGTATGGCAACCAACTCACGGCCAATCAGAAAATGTCCGGGCGTTAAGGCACTTAGTTCATGGGTGTCTGAAGAGTGAGCGAAGAGTGGACGTGAATTGAGCACTGCTTCAATTTGGGTAAGAACAGTGTAAAACTCTTCGAAAGTGAGACAGGCATTGGACAAAACCTTCCGCAGGTGGGTTTTCGTACTTTTTACCCCGGCCTCCCATAGCCCTCCAAAATTGGGAGATCGAGGCGGGATGAACTTCCAAACTATTTCGCGAGCGGAACAAAACTCGTTAATTTTCCCCTTGGCTTGATCATCCTGGAACATCAAATAAAGATCATGGAGATCTGACTTAGCTCCAGCAAAATTTGTGCCGTGGTCGGAATGAATTTCTTCAACCAGACCCCGACGGCTGACAAAGCGCTGAAGAGCTGCTACAAAGGCTGCTGACGACAGGTCAGAGACCAATTCTAAATGAATGGCCTTGGTAGCGAGGCATATGAAAATACAAATATATGCCTTTACTCGCACGGACTTCCGGAGACCTACCTTCACAAAAATCGGACCAGCGAAATCCACGCCGGTGCGAGAAAATGGAGGGGATGGAACAACACGAGCTTCCGGAAGACGACCCATCAGCGGCTGCATACAACTAGGGCGAAATCGGAAACAGGTCACACATTTTCCCAAAACTTTGCGAATGGTTGATTTGGCGTTAACCAACCAGAACTTTTGACGAAGGAGTGACAACAACCCAGACGGTCCAAGGTGAAGGTTTTCCAAATGCATGTCCCGAATAAGAAGTTCGCAAACTGGACTTTTATTCGGCAGCAATATTTGGTGGCGGGCGTCATACGGTAGACGAGAGTTCTCCAAACGTCCACCTACTCTCAACAATCCATCCACCAACATCGGATCTAGTGCACCCAAACGACGACAAGGTTTTCCGGAAGCAATCAAAGCCAACTCCTCCGGCATTTCCAGATGCTGCACTAGTCGCATGATAGTTATCATAGATTGGCGTAGCTCAGGAACGGTCAAACCCTTGGTAAACGTACGATTTGCGTGGGTTGATCTGCAGTTATTCACAAACCGTAGCACATAACTAATCACTCTCTGCAACTTTCGGAATGATCCGAAGGCTTCAAGAAAAGGTACGTCCTCAAGAACAACAGTGGCAGATACAGCGGGTACAACTAAAACGATATCGGGCAGCTCTGATTCTGAAGGCAAATCTGGGACAGCGACTTCATACTGACGAAGCTTCAAAAAGGACGGCCCGTTCCACCACAGATCATTTTTCGCCAGAGCCTGTGGTAATTGACCTCTAGACACAACATCGGCTGGATTTTCTTCCGATCGAACGTAAGACCAGTTATACCTTTCGGTAGAGGTATTAATCTCTGTCACGCGGTTACGGACAAAGACCTCGAGCAGGCTGGGAGACTTCTTTAACCAAGCTAGCACAATGCGACTATCGGACCACAGACAGACACGTTGGATATCCATTTTCAACGACAAAAGGCACTTGGGAACAAGTCTTGACAGCAACAAGGCGGCACACAGTTCCATTTTCGGAATTGTCAGTGGTTTTAACGGGGCGATTCTAGACTTACTACAGAGCAACGAGACCTTGACGTCGGTACCAGACACAACTCTGAGATACACTACCGCTCCGTATGCACAATTGGAAGCATCTGCAAAACCGTGTACTTCAACGTACTCGATGCTTACCAAACCAACGAAGCGAGGAATTTTGAACATGTCAACATGTTTCAAAGATTCTCTGAAAGTAAGCCAAGACTGCAACACTTCACCTTCCAAGGGATCGTCCCATCCTACTCCATCCTTCCACAAATGTTGCATGATTTCCTTTGCCAAAACTATCACCGGGGCAACCAGTCCCAAAGGATCAAACAACCGCGCGATTTCAGAGAGGACAATGCGTTTGGTAGGCACGGACAAAGTTTGGAATTTCAACTGACAATGAAAACGGAAAATGTCTTCATCAGGATCCCACAGCAGGCCCAAGGTTTTGATAACCTTGTTCACATCCGAATTCTCGAACTCCAAAAACCTTTCTCGATCTTCTTCGGGAACGCTGTCGAGAATGGTTGGGTCACTTGCACACCACTTGTGCACTGGGAATCCTCCTGAATTCAACATTTCCGTCAAATCCGAACGAAGTTGTTCAGCCTGCTCAATGGTATCGGCTCCGGATACCACGTCATCTACATAGACGTCTTCTTCTACTACCTTGGACGCTGTCGGAAAGCGGTGGGATTCAACACGGGCCAATTGCAATAATGTTCGCGTGGCCAAAAAAGGAGCACTGGCCGTCCCGTAGGTGACGGTGGTCAGCTCAAGGATCTGGAGCGGAGCGTCAGGGCTATCCCTCCAAAAAATTCGCTGTAAACTGGAATGGTTCTCATCAACACGGATTCTCCTGTACATTTTGGAAATGTCAGCTGTTACGGCGTAACGATGCTTACGAAATCGGAGGATAATCGAAAAAAGGTCATCTTGCACGGTGGGACCAGTCATCAAAACTTCATTGAGGGACGGGCCAGTTGTTCGTGCCGAAGCATCGAAGACAACTCTCAAACGGGTTGTGGAACTGCTTGGCTTCAAGACCGCGTGGTGGGGCAAATAGTGGACTAGCTTTTCTGGAGGGTCATCTGATTCGGAAATAATCTTACAGTGAGACAACGACTTGTACTCCTGGATGAAATCAACATATGCTGCTTTCAGATCAGCATTCTTAGCGAAGCGATGTTCAAGAATGTGAAACCGCTTCAGGGCCAATGATCGATTGTGTCCCAGTTCGCTTACGGATTCCTTCAACGGAAGATTGACAGTATAGGTACCATCAGCATTTCGAACGGTAGTGGAATTAAAGAGCTCCTCGCATTGTTGCTCCTCCTGGGACACGGTACTACTAGGCTCAATCGACTCAACAGACCAGAACTTTTCCATACACTCTGTGAGCGGCCGCAGACTGGCAGTGTAGCAATGCTGGTTTGCATCTACGTCCTCAGCACCACCAGCAACAACCCAACTCATGGTTTGGTAACTCATGGAACGAGAACGGAACGAAATGTTGACCTTCCTGTCAAGAACCGATCTTTTACCGGTGGCTCCGAATACTTCAACGTGGGTAGGCACCTGTTCAATTCCCAAACACTCAACAAATGAACGGGAAATCAAATGTGGTTGGGAACCACAGTCGAGAAAGGCACGGCATGGGTGGGGATTTCCATGGCTGTCTAGGACATCAACCATGGCCGTAAGCAACAATGTACCATCAGAGCGAGGAACCTTGTGGATGGAACTGGACAACGAGGAGACACTTTCAACTGGAGGAGGGATTTCAACACTTTCAACAACTGGGGCGGACTCTTGTTTGGGCTTCGGACTAGTATCTACGGGCTTTTCTTCGGTTTTTGGAGGCTTTGGTTCATGAAGCAAGGTATTGTGTCTTCCTTGACACTCCTGGCAAGATTTAGTGGAAGGGCACTTCAAGGCAGGGTGTCCCTTCCTCAAACAATTAAAACAAAGATTAAGTTCCCTTACCTTAACTCTGCGTTGGGGTACCGTCAAAGAAACAAACCTGTCGCACTTGTAGTTGGGATGACTCGCACTGCAGATCTCGCATGTCGCCTCGCTATTAGCTACGGGTGTAGCCATAGCGAACGACTTCGCCGGTGGGGGCTTCGAGGCGGACTTCAGGTTGGACTCCTTGATGGACGACGACTTCGGGTGGCTGGCTTCGCAGCGCTCCAACAACGAGCACCGCTCCTTCAGAAATATCACGGTGTCTTCGTAGGTCGGGATCTCTTTGTGGGGAATGGTGCCCTCCCACTGCTTCCTCGTCTCGGGGTCGAAAGCATCGGAAAGGACGACGACGACAAATCGCTCGGAAACACCGTTCAGGTTTTGCTTCAGCAGCTTCAATCCTTCGACGTGGCGGGTTACCTCGTTTAACAGATCTCTCATCTGCTTAGAGCATTCCTTACTCATCCGCTGCAGACCCAGCAAGCCATGGATATGGGATTCTACTGCCTTCCGCTCATCCTCGTACACGTCAAGCAGCAGCTCCCAGGCGTGTGTGAAATTTCCGTCATTGAGCGTTTTCGGGTCGATGATCTTCGCGGCGGAACCACCTGATAGTGCCCTATCAAGGTGATGCAGCTTGACCGCATCCGAATCCCTGGATCTGGCCATAATGTCGGAAAACACTTGCTGGAATCGAGGCCAATTCTCCGGCTTGCCATCAAACGACGGTATCGGAACGGGAAGCGGCTGCTGCTGCACTATAATCTGCGCCGGATGCGCACCGGACGCGGGCACTACAGCTGGAGCCGGAGGCGGCGGGGTAGCGGACAGGATCAGGGTTTCCACCATCATGGCAGTTTCGGTGTGCTGATCTTCGAACTGGAGATACATTGCATCGTTGTCGTCCAGCTTCTCCGGAGGCAGCAATGCGGTGATTTGGTGATGAAAATTGAGGTACTCTTGGAAGTGGGCCTCCAAATTCCGGGAATACACTTTCAGCTGCGCCAGGGTAAACTGCATGATGCCGGCATCCGAAACCTCTTCAATGGTTTTTCGGATCCGGGTCACTTTGGCCTTCGCTTGGCCACGGAGATGTATGAGCGTCTTCAGCTCGGCCATTTTGTCGCTAGCACTTTCTGGGGCGTGTGCTTCAGCGACATCACTTTTTTTCTTCAGCACTACGGGCTCACAAACACTAGTCACTACTATACTGTCTTTTCAAGTCCAATTCGGACACACACTACTCAACTGTCCTGTCCGAACTTGTTCGGACGTGTTCTAACTTCCACTTTTTCACTCGCGCGACTGTACTTTCGTGACGCGAACAACGCGGGATGAAAACTTCTCGACGCAATTTTCGTTCCTCCACCAGAGCTGTACTTCTAATGCACTTGGGAACGCACCGATGCTGCTATCCGGTTCGATTCAGGACCAAACAATGTGCGGTGCACACCGTGGGGGGTCCGGACGACGAAATGGGAACAACGACGGGGCAGTCAAATTCTGCAACTGGCCAACATCAAATCGGCGATGGAGCGATCAGATTGTCCATGTGCAATCAAGTCGGTGTCCACAAATGACTATCGTGGGTCGGATCAATTTGTGGATCGACCTGAGGGAACAAGAGCTGATCGCTTATCGTTCACTGATGCTCCAGAAGCAAGGAAAATTGACCGAATGAACAATTAGTTTGTCCGCGTGCAATCAAGCCGGTGTCCACAATTGATTACCGCGGGTCGGGTCAATTTGTGGATCGGCTTGAGGGAACAAGGTCTAATTGCTTCCTTGGGCTTGCTCAGGTGAGCGACGAACGGTGGACTGTACTTCGGCGATGGATGCAGTAGCAGCAATCGGTGGCTTGGTTCCGGCGGTGGACAACTCTGGACGACGCTCCTTGGTGGAAGAATGAAACACCGGTTTCGCTTGATTTCGGTTTATTCCTCTTGTTGTTACACGTTTGACGTTTAAAAAAATACTGATGCCCTTCGCGCGGTATGGGTTTCCTTATACAGTGACGATTCGTTCGTTGAGAGCTCGTTAGATGGGCTGTCTCGATGGTTGAATGTTCACTGGTTGGGGCAAAACCCAACTAAAAAGCACTGTCAATGTCAAAATAGATGTCAAAACGAGTTTGACGTCTGCCCGCCGTCGCATCACAGCTCCTGTATACAGAACGTTTGCGCAAGTATGTGAGTGTTCCGTGACGTATTTCTCGTCACTTGCGTGTGCTACAGCATTTTGATCAGTTGTCAGTTGCCTCAACGAACGAACACGATTCGCTAATCGGGGCGCAATCGTGACCCAACCAGCGAATCCGGACTGTATACAGGTAAATTCATCACTGTGTGTGTTGCAATTATGATGTATTGACTCCTCCCACTGCCATAGGAACGCAAACATACAAACAGATACATGAAAAATCGGTAGGCAACTAGATGGGAGGAATCTTCTAGAATGTAATACATGTGGATGGATGTCTGACTGAACATTTTGTTTTGCAAGTTTGGCTTTACTTTTCGATATGGGGAAAGGTATTGGCATTTCATTAACTTAAAAACTAGGTTTACAAAACAGGGGGAAAGTGGGGTAAAACAGAAAGGGGAAAGTGGGGTGAAACAGAAAGGGGATAGTGGGGCAAATTGGCAACATTAAAAAAAAATATTCGTACAAAAAAAAACAAACGTTCGGAACCGAACAAGGTCTTTAGGCCCAAAAGGTCTTTAGGCCCAAAAGGTCTTTAGGCCCAAAAGGTCTTTCAAACTCGAAAGCTGAATCCTAACTAGATCTTCGACAACATTCGCGTGAGCATAATTAAAGTATACTGTACAGTACACTACTTTTCCAAATACTCGTTGATGCCGTTGGGGTTCTCTTCAATAGTATGTTGAGCACATATCCTTGACGACTGCCTCACTCATCAGCAATTGATTCACTTCATTTAGTTTCATTTACCTACACTCGATCTTCAAGGTTTTATCAAATAATTGTAACACTGATCACTTTATAAGTTCCACAGCATTCCATTTCCACCGGAATTGGTAGATGACATCTACCACTCTAACCGATTCCTTCTAGGATGAGCTTTTACTTCCTCCAACACAACGCTACGGAAACTCCCTTTCGAGGCGAGTTTCTCTACCCAACTGCCACCGAATTCAATTGTTGTTACGGTAGCTCCTTTTTGGCCATGTAACCTTAGGACTAAGGTTGGGTAGACCATATCCTTTCGATTGAGTTGATATCCTCGTCTAAATACCTTAACTTTTCTCCGCTGCCAAACCTGGCAGAATGTATTTATTTGTTTCTTTACGACCACCGGACCCGACAGATCGTATCTGCCGCTACGGTTGCTCTTTTATAAGGTGAGCATTCTTGGCGCTGGACCTAACGGATCGACGCGTTGCTTCAGCAGCTCCCTTCGAAAGGCGAGTCTTTTGACAACTACCGGACCCAACAGTTCGAAACTGCCGCTTCGGTTGCTCCCTTCTGTTGAAATATTTGGGCCAGCCTAATATATGTTGCGATGTTTATCATCATTGCCCTGCGCCGACCCTACCTAATGTATGTATGCTTGTTATTGTTTATACATTGTTTGATGTTATTTTTAAATAAACCGACCGCCGCGACGTGCACACGCATCTCTGTGTTTGCTCCGTGTTTCTCCGCCGTTACGCGTACCGAAAGTTCCCCCGGTGATTTGTCGGTGCCCCTGGGTAGCTCAGTGGTCCTTTGAGGACAGTGTTGGCCCTTAGTGTAATATAATCCAACAGGTAATGGGCCCAGTTGGTGCGGTAGAACCGAAAAGTGCTCGGAACAGTCGCGAAGTGTAAAATCATCCCGCGGATGATTCCTTCTGTGTGGTGCTGGTCGGTGGGAGAGCTAATTAATTTGGCTCGTTCGGTTGCAATCAGCTGCTGTGTGGAAGAACAGCTGTGACCGGGACAGACTCAGTGAAAAAGTGGTCGGCGGAATAATTGCCCGTTTTGCAAGGGCGACGCCCAGAACGAGTTGGAAAGTGCCGGTGAGACTTTGTGGTGCACCATTTTGTCCCGCTGCCGAGAAGAAAAGAAGATTGCTTTGTGAAAGTGCCATTCTGTGCAGGAAATCGTTGCCGTAGCCGTGGTGGTCGAACGTAAAACGAACGTTTGTGACGGAGTCTGTGTGTACCGCCGTCGGGTACGTTCGCGAAACGAACAATTTTCGAGATGGCTGAAAAAATTTTTATTTCTCGTCTGGATAATAAAAATTACCAGACGTGGAAGGTGAAAATGGAGACGCTATTAATCAGTGTCGATCTGTGGCATGCGGTTTCAGAAGCAAAACCGGTGCCGGTGACTGCGGCGTGGTCCAAAGATGACCAGAAGGCAAAAGCCTTAATCGTGTTAAATGTGGAAGATAATCAGTTGCCGCTAGTGAAAGACTTGAAGTCTGCGGCGGAAGTGTGGGAACGTTTGAAGAAGTACCACGAAAAGGCTACGGTGACGTCGCGAGTGTCGCTTCTGAAGAAACTTTGTGGTCTGAACTATGAAGATGGAACAGATGTGGAGAAGCATCTGTTCGAGATCGAAGAGTTGTTCGATCGGCTTTCGTGTGCGGGGCAGAAGATCGAGGAATCGCTACAAGTGGCGATGGTGTACCGGAGTCTGCCGGAATCCTACAACGGACTGGTGACGGCCTTGGAGAGCCGTCCGGACGCCGACCAGTCGCTAGAATTTGTGAAGCAGCGGCTGATGGACGAGTACCACCGACGGGTGGAGAAGCGGCAAGGAACGTCCGAGGAGCGCCACGACCGGGCACTGAAAGTGAACGGAAGCAGACGAAACGGACGAGTGCGGCAGCGTGTGTGCTACAACTGCCGGAAACCGGGCCACTTCCGGAGAGAGTGCCCAATGCTTCGTGAAGAAGAAAGAAGAGATCCGGAAGTGAAGAAGACGGTGGCGAAGAAAAACCCGGGAATTTGTTTCGGCGTGGGAGGTCAGCGGAAACGGAACAGCTGGTACGTGGATAGTGGCTGCTCGAGCCACATGACAAGTGACCGAAAGTTCCCCCGGTGATTTGTCGGTGCCCCTGGGTAGCTCAGTGGTCCTTTGAGGACAGTGTTGGCCCTTAGTGTAATATAATCCAACACCTTCTAGGTGAGCATTATCTCGCTAGACCCAACTGAATCCGTCGCTTCAGCAGCTCCCTTCGAAAGGCAAGCTTTTTACGACTACCGGACCCGACAGTTTCGAAACTGCCGCTTCGGTTGCCTCCTTCTTACGGAGGCATTTTATCGCTGGACCCGATGGATCAAATCCATCGCTTCAGCATCTAGCTCCCTCTTACGGCAGCTTTCCTTTTCGCCTGCACCGGCCAGATTTTCATCCGCCGGTGAGGCACCTTGCCCTTTTCTGTCTGACCCGATCAGATACTATCCGTCGGGATCAGACAGTATATACTTACCATTGATAATTATTATTCCAAACTAAATTCCAATCTACTTCGATTTTCTACGCTGGCTGGGTTCTTGTTGGTGGTCGCCAATGTGGTATTTTGGGATCCTCACTTCTTGACAGGTTGACTAATAATGGCTCTTCAAACATCACGGCCTACTAGGCAGTATTATAAATCACCACAGGCCGAAAAGGTCTTTAGGCCGAAAAGGTCTTTAGGCCGAAAAGGTCTTTAGGCCGAAAAGGTCTTTAGGCCAAAAAGGTCTTTAGGCCGAAAAGGTCTTTAGGCCGAAAAGGTCTTTAGGCCGAAAAGGTCTTTAGGCCGAAAAGGTCTTTAGGCCGAAAAGGTCTTTAGGCCGAAAAGGTCTTTAGGCCGAAAAGGTCTTTAGGCCGAAAAGGTCTTTAGGCCGAAAAGGTCTTTAGGCCGAAAAGGTCTTTAGGCCGAAAAGGTCTTTAGGCCGAAAAGGTCTTTAGGCCGAAAAGGTCTTTAGGCCGAAAAGGTCTTTAGGCCGAAAAGGTCTTTAGGCCGAAAAGGTCTTTAGGCCGAAAAGGTCTTTAGGCCGAAAAGGTCTTTAGGCCGAAAAGGTCTTTAGGCCGAAAAGGTCTTTAGGCCGAAAAGGTCTTTAGGCCGAAAAGGTCTTTAGGCCGAAAAGGTCTTTAGGCCGAAAAGGTCTTTAGGCCGAAAAGGTCTTTAGGCCGAAAAGGTCTTTAGGCCGAAAAGGTCTTTAGGCCGAAAAGGTCTTTAGGCCCAAAAGGTCTTTAGGCCCAAAAGGTCTTTAGGCCCAAAAGGTCTTTAGGCCCAAAAGGTCTTTAGGCCCAAAAGGTCTTTAGGCCCAAAAGGTCTTTAGGCCCAAAAGGTCTTTAGGCCCAAAAGGTCTTTAGGCCCAAAAGGTCTTTAGGCCCAAAAGGTCTTTAGGCCCAAATGGTATTTTGACCGGGTCTTGGCGAAATGACCTTGTTCTTAGACGTGTGCGCCGCCGTGCCGCGCCGCCGTCGCCGACGATTTTTCCACGCCGCCGCCGCCAGTTAAATTGACCCGGCGCGCCGCTGTTCATATTTTTCCATGCCGCCGAACAAAATTTCCCACGCCGATGAGAAAACGACAAAAATTTGTATTTACCAACGCTTTACGAACCACCTATTTAAACCTGATTGCAATTTTTGAACAGTATCTATTGTGTTTTCTTCTGTATATTAGATGCACTCTTAGAAAAAATCATGTAAATTTATGTTCTCTTGGATGCACATAAAAGGAGCGGCCCGTTTCACTCAAATTTACGTCTTCCAGCACGAATAAAGTCGAGCTAGCAATCACTAGAACCGAATCGACAGGTAAAACATGAAAGTAAAATACATTGTAAAACGTTGACCTAGATTCGAACACCGGTCTTCTGATTGAGAGGCAACCACTATACCTCTCGGCTGTATCACCGAGTTGAAAGATTGATGATAAATGTAAAACTGTTGCTACGTACCTGGTCAGATAGGTTTGTTGACATTTTGTGCAACCAACTCGAGCATACATGATGGATGTAAAATTGATTCAAATTTGCCATTCAGTCATAGAATGTTTACGTACGTTGATGGTTTACGTCACGTGTAAATTCCTATTTTTTTAGGAGTGTGTATTTTTCTGAAGTTCTACTTTAGTGATTTCTAACAGCAATACTTTGAATATCCTCACTTATATAATTTTACGTACAAAGTGAGTCTCTTTTGTAAACCATAACGAATAATCAACAAAATTCTTGGCGGTGATCTAATTAGGTTCACATACATATCCTCCTACAAATTCTTTGTTTATCTCTTGGAAGATTTTCATGGCAATTTACGAAAGACATTCTTGGAAGCATATATTGCATGCAATCTTCAGAAACTCCTTAAGAGGACCCTCCAGAAATTTCACTATGATTTCTTCTGAAAAAAACTCCATGCTTAAGAAACTCCAGATTATTTCAGTCATTTCTCCGGGGATTCTTTCAGAAAACCACCCGTGGATTCCTGACATTGTAACAGGGATTTAGGCTGATACAAATTTCGATTTTCTCTTATGTCACCGCCCCCCTGGAAAATTTTGGTCGAAATTCAACATTTTGAGGGGGGACACCAATAAATTATTCAAGAAATTTTAAAATTTTAAGGTGAAATTAGAGTTGCACAGAAAATTCCTTAACAAATCCGATGAGTTTATAGATTTTGCCGAATTGTTTGGGTATTTCTTCGTCAAATACATTTATTATTTATTGTCCTCCCCCTTAGCGAGCAAACGAGTATTGTGACAAAAGAAGAAAGTGGGATTTGTTACGGCCTTATTTTTTGAAAATAAATAGTCCAGAATTCTTTCAGGATTTTTCTCCAAGGATTCTTCAAAAAAAATCTTATGTTTCTTCAGAAATATTTTTCAGTTCCTCCATAATTTTTTCTAAGAATTTCTATGGAGATCCTCTTGAAATGGCGCCATTGATTTATTAGAAATTCCATAAATAAGGTCACGCAAAAATGTCCATTTTCAACACCACACACCTCCCCCCTTCCCTTCTAAGGCACTTTTTTGTGAAGAACTCCTCTGAAATTATCACATTCTTCAGAACTATTCTTCGGAACTACATTCTTGGAATTATATTTACACAGTTATCCCAGGGCTCTTTCAAACATTCCTCTATTGGCGATCAAATGTGAGGTTAAAAGTAACGCAAAATTTTCAACTTTGGAAGCAAAAATAACATATTTCTGGCCAATACATTGCATGAAAGTTAGGAGATTCTGCAATAATTTCACTTTTCTTCCATTTGTAACATTAGTAATTCAGTCTAGGGTCGGTAATTTACTGTTTTAGAAGCGCCACCTGCGCAATTTAGCTTTGCGTTTGATGGTCAATCGGATACTCCGAAAATTCTTGTTTATGAATTACTCCGGGTATTCCTTCATGTATTTCACCAGTAATTGCTCCTGAAATTCTTCCATGAATACCATTAAGAATTTTTCTTCGAATTCTATAAGAAATTTAGAAATATCTTCAATAACAATTTCTAGAAAGTTTTACATATATTCCTTTGGAAATTTCTAGGAACCTTTACAGAACTTAGAGTATTTCTCCAAACATTCTTTCAGGGGTTCTTTTAAAACTATGTTTATGAATTCCTGCGGGAATTCTTTCATAACATACTCCATGAATTTTATTAAAAGATTTGTCTCGGAATTTTTCTAAATATGTTTTAGAAATCCTTGTAGGAATTCCACCGAAGGTTTCTCTAGGGAGAGTTTCCTGAAATTTCTTTAGTAACTCTATCTAGAATTATTTCAGAAAATTCCTTGGGATTCTTTCACATAATCTTCAGGAATTAGATAAACAATTTATTCAAAAATTCCTCCAAGGATTCTTTCAGAAATTCCTCCATGGATTCCATCTAAAGCCTACTAAAGAATCCCTCTGAAATATCACTTCAGTAGCTTAATGATTTTTTTATGAATATCAGTAAAAGATTACCTCAAACATTTTTCAATGATTTTCTTCCAAGGAATCCTTTGGAAAATATTGTCAGGGGTTACCGTAGAAATGCCTAGAAGGTTTCTCTTTGGAATGCCTCCTGCGAATCTTTCAGAAATATTTCCTGGGCTTCCTTTTGAGATTCCTCCGGAAGTTCTTTGAGATATTACTCCACATATATTTACAGAAATATGTTATTAAATTTCATAAAACATGTAGGAGTTATTCTTGGAGGTTTATCTGAAAGAATTAACTCCTGAGATGGTTTTGGAGAAATTTCTAGAAAAATTTAATGATAATTTTTTGGAATAATTTAAGGAAAAAAATCTTGGATTAGTTTCTGATAAAATCACTTAAGACATTGTTAAAGGACATCCTTGAGGAATTAAATCATGAAGAAGTTTCCGGAAAAATCTTTGAAACAATTCATTTAGAATTTGTGCAAAAATTGCAGACAAAGGTACTAAAAGAATTCTTAAAAAAATCCCCTTATGAATTGTTGAAGGATGATTTGTAACTGGAAGAACTCCTGGACATACTTTTGGATTCTTAAAAATAAAATCTTGCAGAAATATCCTGGAAAACTGGAGAATGCTGTGCAGTAATTCCAAGACGAGATATTATTAAGATAGTCCTGGAGAAATGTCAAGAAATAAATCCTGAAGTGATTTCTCAAGGAACTCCTGAAAGATTCTTTGGAGGGATTTTTCAAGGGTCGCTGGAAAAATTCTGAAAAAAAAAATCATGAAGGATTATAAATCTCTAGAGAAGTTTTCTATCCCAAACGTGGAGGAATATCTGAGGATCTTACAGGAAGCCCCCTGGAGGAACTTCCAGAAGAATCTATTGAGAGTTTTTTTGTCGGAGGAATTCCTGAAGAAACGGATGAAAGAATCCTTCGAGGAATTCCTAAAATAGTTATTTATGCAACAAGTTGCAAAATGATGTTTTTTTCAGCACGAGTCGTACGTTTATCCAACGAGGCTTGCCGAGTTGGATAAATACGACGAGTGCTGAAAAAATCGAGTTTTGCAACGAGTTGCATACAAAGTTTTTTGTGATTGCAAAAAATACCCCATCAGTATTGCGACATTTGCACCCATTTAGACTCGGCCGAAATTCATTATCATCACAGTCGAATTTCGCACACGACTTCGCAGCGGTTAGCATGCACAAGTTCGGTTGAGTTCGTGACAGTGGCGTCGGATGCACGACAGGTAAACAAAATAAGTTTGATTAGTGTAAAATTTCGCGGAGAAATGATGATTCACTGGATTCTCAAATTATCACAGTAGTCTAAACATTGATGAGAAACCCAATATAATCTTTTCTTGCTACACGAACATGTATCAAGAGCAACCACGTGCCACCATTCATACGCGTTAGCGTAGTGCTTTTGTTCGATCAGGTAGGCTATGAAAGGGTAGGTGTCAGAAATTTGCAAGCTCCCGTCGTCGTCATACCGCAGCATGGGCAAGAGTAAAAGTAGTTTCAGCTGCTGTTTCTACGCCGATCTGCTGCAGTCCTAATCAGAACCTCAAAAGTCCTAATTCGGATTCGAGCTGCTCAGAGGATGTAGATGCAGCAGCTGTGTCTACGGTAGCCGCGAAAGTTATCGAAAAGTAGGTTCTGGCAAAGATGCCGAAAAGTGCTACTTTTCAGCACTCTTAAGAGTGCCGAAAAGTAGTACTTTTCGGCACTTTTGTTTTAGTGAAGAAAAGTAGGCCGTTTCATCAATGTAACCGCGAGTGAAAAGTAGGGGAAAACACAACGCAATTACAAAAAAGAACCTTAACAGAACTCCAAAAAAAATCAGATATTACCATGACAGCAGTGATTTAAAATGAGTTTTAGAAAAACTATCCCAAGAAAAGACGTGCGACGTTGTGAATTTCTATCGAGATGAATCATTTATAAATTTCCTGGTAAACATGCTCAAGGATTCTCTCTAAAATTTATAGCATAATTCTTGCAAAGAATTATTGAAATCTCTGATATACATACATTTACACAAGCGTTTACACCTTTCACGCAAAGAAGACGATTGTACTTAAGCAAGAAACAAATTATTCTGTATTACCGTTTTTTAGCATTTCATTAAATATGGTTACGCCGATTACGCCGCCGCCGCCGAATAGGGCAAACGGCGTGGCGCCGGCGTCGCCGCCGCCGCTGCCTCAAATTACTATAACCGCCGCCGCCGGTGAAAACTGCTTCGGCGCACGTTCTATACTTGAATAATTCAGCCCTAACGTCCTTTTCGGCCTAATGAATTTTAATTTTTCGGCCTAATGATATTTTCGGCGTAATGAAATGTTCGGCCTAATGGCCTATTTTGTCTAATGACCAAGAAAGCATACAATTGAGTAAGCTTTTGTAATAATTATAAATGCCAAGAAATATGTACATATCAGTGAAATAAAATATGTTTAGAAATACAGCTTAAGTTTTCAAAACATTCTGCACCATGCCTTCCTCTGCTTGTATGGGTCATATGAATAGGAACCCCAGCAAAGATTGGGAGTGATTTTCCATTAGAGGCTTCATGCTTCATGTATCTTTATTTGAATATGAAGGGTCAGAATGCCGTTTTTTTATTTGTAAATTTTAACTTAGGCTAATTCTTCACACAGAATGCCGTTGTTACGGTTCTATATTCATCCTATTCGAAAACAAGCAGTTACGGTACTATGTTTACTTTTAATGCAAATAATAATAAGAGTATAATGCTTTTGGTCTCTATTATTTCTTTTAGATATACACAGAAAGCCGCTTATCTACGACACAACTTACTAAGAACAGCTTACCCAAGAATTCACTTACTCATCAAGTCTCTGAGCGTCTAGGTCACTTGTTTATCAAGTTACTCAATAACTCATTAACACATTCATTCAAAACAGTCACTCACTTACCCAGCAACTCATTAATAAACCAACTCACTTATCAAATCACTCGTTTATCATCTTAATCATTTACTCATCAACCCACACACTTACAAAATTTCGCTCACCAAGTCACACTCTTCAATTCACTTACTCGGCTGATCTCTCATAAATTGAAATATTGATTGCTTGTTCAGTCCCTCCGGCAGTTCGTCTTCGATTTGTGTTTAACCCAAAAGTGTTCTTTTTATTTTTTAAATAGGCGATAACTAAGCCACTCACTTACCGACACACTAATTCAATCAAATTATTGGGATAACATATTGAAATAAAAAAGTGAAACTCATCAACTCACTTACCAACAATATTTCAAGCTTGCTTAAATTCTAAAAATTTTCACATACACCAGTCATTCAATTCAGCAACCTCTTTGTCATTATTTTGGATCGGCTGCGTCATGCTTCACGACATTTGAGCCTATTAGTTAAGTTAAAATGTTTATGTTTGGTTTATGAGCTCAACGCGCATTGCAGCAAAATTTGAATTAAGATTGAAACTGCAAGTTGCGAAGAAATAACAGTTTTTTTTTAACTGGAAAACAAGTTTCGTTCCAGCTGGAGCGTAATGCCAACATAAAAGAAGAGTTTATATCATACATTATTGAAATAGCCATGCTATTAGGTGAAGTAAGTTACTAAAAATGCTAAATGTATCGGTTTTACTTAAACATTTTTTAGTGGGACTGTTATGCGTAGAATTTCAGTTGTGGAACAGACATGCGTAGAAATTCAACAGTGGGACAATTTGACTTGGCATGCTTTTCATTGAGTCTTCGAACAAAGTATGATACTTTTTGATGTTATATGAAAATATACGTATAAATAGAGCGCCTGGTGCAAAAAAGTCAACATCGTCCAAAAGTAACATGGGACAACTATGCTTATAACGGCAGTATGGTAGGATGGTTTTCTTTAATTTGGACCGATGCCGATAGTGCTAGGGATGTGGACTAAATACAACTTTCAAAGATAAAAAAAAACAGTACTAAAATGAGGGTCAACAAGAATGGACATAACGAACACATCGACTAACAGATCATAGGCTCACCAAAGATTACTGAATTATGTGGAACAACATAAATTTGAACAATAGGGGTAGGCGGGGCATTATGGACACCCGGGGCAGAATGGACACCCTCAGTATTTTGAAATATGCGAACTTTTCTTAACTTTTAATGAATGGAGAATATAGTCCATTTGTCTAAAACGTAGTTTCAGGAAATAAACATTCGAAATTAAAATTATACTTGATTTTACACGAAAAAGTTGCGTCCTTCGTTTTTTGTGCATTAAAATTATAATTTTCACACCATCTAAAATAAGATTTAGTGATTAATTTATTGCAGGTCGATTAAAACCTGATATTTCTAGAACACATCAAGTAGTTATGCTGTATCTACATGCTTAACATGTTTATATTTTCTTCTTTATTATATCAAAAATCAAGTTTGGAAATATCTTCTGCTGCTGGGGCAAAATGGACACTCACCTTTTTGAAAGAAGCGGCAAGGGAAAAATATAACCTAAATCACAAACCAATCAAATTCTTCGATTTCAGTATATTTTCGGTTAAATGTTCACTATAGTAGACATAGGGTGAAACCAATTGGTCAAAAAACGACAGCAGTGGAAAATAATTGTTCTAGACACAGCTGTACATTAGAGTGGGTCATCGTTTACATGGAAAAGTGAAAAATTCAATGGTATCCCATCAGATCAAAACTTTTTTGATACCATTTCAGGACCCAAATAAGTGTGCAAAATTTGAGCACGATCGGTTATGTCTACGTTTTGCGCATCGCGATTGAAGTTTATATAAGGTTTTACATGGGAATACACACTTTTTTGCATTTCTCTCATAACAAGCACGAATTTTTCTAAAACCGTGTAACTGTTAAAATGAAATCATAGCCTAGGGTGACCTGAAAAACTTTGTCGAAGACCGCGAAGTGATCTGATGCTTATGAAAAAAAGTTATAGCGTTGGCATTGCTTGGTGAAACAGCATGATTTTGTTGCTATTGTTATTCCTTTACATGTTAAAACATAAACACATGCACGCGGTTCGTTGGTTATAACTATTTTCACAAGCATCGGATCGCTTTGCGGTCTTCAACAAAGTTCTTCAGAACATCCTAGGCTATCAATTTACAGTATCGGTTAAAAAGTTTCAGACAAACTTTTTCAACTTATGACTAAAATGCAAAAAAGTATGCTTTCCCATATAAAATCCCATACAAATTTCAATTGCAATGCGCAAAGTGTAGACGCAACCGATCGTGCTTAAATTTTGCACAGATACTCAGGACCCGAAACGGAACCAAAAAAGCTTTGATCTGAGAAAACGCTTCCGATGACCCACACTACTGTACATGCCGACAAAAACGAAGCTTTATCCAAAAAAGCCTGAATTTAAATTAACTGAACAAAAATGAACTACTTCGGCGTATTATTCCTCCATAATAGTTGTTTTGTAATGAAAAGACTTTATAGGTGTAAATAATGTACGATATTCGTAAAAGTCTCATGGTGTCCATATTGCCCCATGGGGGTGTTCATTCTGCCCCGTATGCTTAAAGACGGTCATGAAAAACTAACATTTTTCAAAACATTTTTTGAAGTGGATAAATCATTTTTCTTCGTGAGCATTCTTATGAAATAGATTCTAAATAGGCTTTAAAAGGATACATATATCAAAAAACTAAACTTTTTTGACATCTTGCCAGGTAAAGTTGGCAAAAACCTTAGGGTGTCCATATTGCCCCGCCTACCCCTAACATTCATCAAAACTTGACATGACAAAACACATACAAAATCGACCATATGACAATAAACCGAAACTTTCACACCTTCTACCGTAACCTTCTGAGTCAGTACACAACAGTGTCTTACTGGACGACATGTTCCGTGCACGGCTGGTGAACTGCTTCTGAAGGATTACGTTCCCTGTTCTATCCAAAGGCCTAGTGAACTGTCGTTGTCCGTGCAAACGCGAGAGGATTGTGCGAACAATGATGGGAGAGGTTTCTACGTCCGTCGGCCTGCCGCTAGGAACCTTTCAAAAAAAAAAAGAAAAGGAATGGTCCCCGATTATTTGCGGTCGTCAGCCATTCCAACGACTCTCCGGTTACTGATCGATAAATTGTACGAACGCTTCCTGATTATTTGCAGTTGCCTGGCTTTCCGGTCGCTAATCATTCTGGTTGTTGCTCGATCCACCGATAGCTTCTTTCGGATTGACTTTCGGCCGCACCCCTGCAAAACTCTGGTTTTGCACTAGCCGATGTGCGACCGCACTATGGTTACTGCCCATACCGGCCACTCCTTGATGCCACTTCAGAAACTCTCTGGCTTGACTACTCTCTACGACCGCGGCTCATTCTCCAATTAGGGGTCATGCACAAATTACGTCACGCTTTTAGGGGGGAGGGGGGATTTTACAGAACGTGACGACCCATACAAAAAATAATGAGGTCCCATACAAAAAGTGTGACATAGGGGGGGAGGGGGGTTTGAAAAAGGTCGATTTTTGCGTGACATAATTTGTATATCACCCCTTAACGACAGTTCTTTTTCTTCCGCATAATAAACCGCTGTTTAAGTTGACTCAGCTTAATTACTCCTGCTAAGTTAGAACTATCCCACGGAAAACTCCCCCCTGCTTAACACCCTGGGACCCGGGAGGCATAAAATTGAACTACGTTACGTAACGCTAGGTTGTGCTTAACGACTATCAAACAGTGCTCCGAAATATCATCTATTTTCTGTGGAATGCATCATCGTAAATCCGCAGTTCTTCGGCGACCATAAGGATTATCAAGGCAGCTGGGGTTCCGCTCCATTCGTCGTGGGACCGAATCCCAAAAACGATCATTTTGAGGTATATCAATATTTCACATAGAGATTCCACAACAAAAATCTGTGACGCCATCGCTCCGTCAATCTGCTAATGAAGTCTTTCGCAGACGTTATCAGAGTTCTGTAACGGTATATAACAAATTTTACTATATCGTACATCATTGTGTACAAATGTCTAACGACGATAATGCAAGTGTGTGCATTGTTTGTAACATTATCGAAAACAATCCGTCACGAGTCATCGAGTGTTTACATTGTTCTAGATGTGTTCACTTCAGCTGCAGAAAAATATTTGGTAATGCGGTGGCCAAAGCAAGGAAGAAGCCTTTTTTTCTGCTCAGACGAGTGCTTGAACGTCTCCTCAAAAGCCACGCATCCCCAAAATAAATTATGCAAACATTTTCGATGAACTCCGCAAGCTAGGTAATGCAATACGTGAAGCAAGACAGGAATCGGTCGATATGCGAGGCGTTTTTCAACAAGTGCAGCTGCAGCTTAACACCCTGCTAGAGACAAGTAAGCAAATCGAAAAATCACAAATGTTTCTCAGTGAACAATTTGATTCCATTAAGGACAGACTTGTTAGAATCCCAAGATGGCCGCCACAATGGCCGACTTTGGCACCTACTCACAATTTCGAGGGCACAAATCTCTTCGTAAACAAAACCAGCGAATTTGATCTTCTTATTTTAAGCTTATTACAAGTGAGCAAGAGCAGAATAATAAAATGCATTGTTGTTTGAAGCTTGCTTCTTGAGATTTGTGCGTTTTAAGTTCTCATGCACTCTTGAAGCGGGATTTCAAGACGTTTGTCCTTAAAGCTGAACTCGACGTGACGAGAAAGGAGATTGGAGTCCTTAAACGGAAGACTGACACCGTAGTTGGTGACGTCGCTGAGTGGCGTCCAAGCATGAGGCGCTGGTTTCCAGGGTTGAGCTCCTCGAAATGGATTCGGACATGAAACATCGATTGCTGATTGCAACACACGCAGTTATCTTGGGAGTACCACTGCGAGAAAATGAAGACCTTGGGGTGATCATGAATAAAATATGCAGATCCATTCGCTACCCTATCAACAACGAGTCTCTCGTTTCGGTCAAACGACTACATACTAACACTGCAGCCAGCTATTCACCACCGATTGTGGTCGTTTTCAAGTCCGAACAGGTCAAGAACAAGTTCTTGGAGTGCAAGCGTGTTCATGGTTCTTTGCCTGTAACGAACATTGCCGACTGTCTAGACAACTCTGCGCGGAAAATCACTATTCGTGATGCGTTGACACCGGTTGGACAAGAACTACTGAGGGAAGTAAGACAGCATCAAAGTACCTTTGGCATCAAATACGTATGGCCCGGAAGAAACGGACAAATACTGGTGAAAAGAGCCGATGGAGCAAAGGTAGATTGGATTACCAACAAGCAGCAGTTGCACGAGCTGATTGCAGTACTCCAGTCCGGCAAGGCTTTTTGTCACTATGATCAATCAGTATAAGGTTGTAGTAAAGTAATTTGCCTAAGTGTGGCATTTTTGTAAAGTAGACAACATTCATTATAATGGACAATTATTTTCATAACGATATTGTTGAATCAAACAAAAACCAAATTAATGTAAACCGTCGTTTCAATTTGAGAATCTTACAACTAAATATCAGGAGTATGAGTAGTTTAGATAAGCTAGATAAATTAAAAGCATCATTGGTGTCCATTAATGGGAATATTGATGTGGTAGTGATTGGCGAAACCTGGATTAAAGAAAATCATAAAAGTTTATACTCAATCAATGGGTTCAAGAGTGTATATTCATGCCGCCCAGATTCCCAAGGTGGTGGATTAGCAGTTTTCGTTAGAAATACAATCGTTCATAGGGAAATACTGAATGAACACGTTGATGGCCTCCATCACATTCATGTCAGACTGGACATTCCTGGCTCACTTTTTGACCTACATGCTTTTTATCGACCTCCATCATATAGTCTCCACGATTTTTTCTCAAGAATTGAAACAGTGCTTGCTCGCTCACCTGGTTTGTGTGCCCTAGTAGGAGATATGAACATACCAGTTAATATACCAGATATCTCAATAGTGCAGGATTATAGAAATTTATTGAATTGTTACAATTTTGCTGTTACAAACACTTTTGCTACAAGATTAGTTAGTGATAACATATTGGATCATGTGGTTTGTTCTGAGACATTGCAATCGTCTGTAATCAACGAAACAATCTTTTGTGACTTTAGTGATCATTGTTTCATCATGTCTACATTCCCTCTCAAAAAACCAGTAACTGAACGGATGCTACAGACTACAATTATCGATAATGCTAGACTTAATAGTGCCTTCCAAGTATCAATGAATGAGATACCTCAGGGTTCATCAGAAGAAAAACTCAAATACGTTATAGAAACCTATAGACAACTTCGTGCAAAATTTTCAAAAGTTGTTACTGTTAAAGCAAAAGTTAAAGGCGAATGTCCTTGGATGACTTTACATTTATGGAAGTGGTTACGTATAAAATAAAATTGCCTTAAAGCTGTTCGTAGACGCCCTTCTGATGGTGAAGCGCGATTAATGTTAAGCTATGTTTCAAAAAAAGTTCAGAAAGAAAAGGATTTAGCAAAAAGAAATTATTATACTGGATTATTTAACAATGGAAATCAGAGGTCAATGTGGAAAAACCTTAACAATGTTATTGGACGCACCAAAGATTCTTCAGAAGACATCACGTTAAAGATCGATGGACGCAACGAATCATCAGGAGAAGCAGTAGCTAATCACTTCAACGAATTCTTCACTTCCATCGGGCCGCAGCTCGCCTCTTCAATCAGCAGCAACATGGACATAAATAAATTCAACACGCTGAATCGCCTGCCGAACTCCATTTTCGTGAGCCCAGCCACTGAACAAGAAGTAGTTCTCATGATCAAAGACCTCGATGTCAAGAAAAGCCCAGGGCCTGATGGCATCCCTGCGGCTTTCAACGAGAAGAAAAAGACACTTTCAACGAATGTTTAGTCACTGGAAATTATCCGGATTGTCTAAAGATAGCAAGAGTAACACCGATATTCAAGTCAGGTGACAGAACGGATGTCAACAACTATCGTCCGATATCGGTTCTATCCGTTCTTGGCAAGGTGTTGGAGAGAATTCTGGTCGACAGGCTGTCCAGATTTTTTCAGGCACATCAAATCCTATATAAAAGCCAATTTGGATTCCGAACAGGATCTAGCACTTTAACAGCAGCGCACGAGCTAGTGGATGACATCTATGAAGCCTTTGATAATCGCAGCATTGTTGGAGTGCTTTTCCTAGACCTAAAGAAGGCATTTGATACGATAAACCATGAAGTACTACTTCGTAAACTTGATTACTACGGCGTGAGAGGAACGTGCAACGCTTTGATTCGCAGCTATCTCAGCAATAGATCGCAGTATGTACTTGTTAACAGCACAAAAAGCTCCCTTTCTCCCACAACCGTCGGTGTTCCTCAAGGCAGTAATTTAGGCCCGTTGCTGTTCCTGATATACATAAATGACTTTCCTAACCTTCGACTGCACGGAAAGCCACGGCTGTTCGCAGACGACACTTCGTTGTCGTATAGAATTCTGACTACATCAGAAGCTATCCACCACATGGAACAAGACATGAAGATGCTGAAAGCGTTCTTCGATGAAAACCTGCTTTCCTTGAACCTCAATAAAACGAAATACATGATATTTCACTCTCGCTGGATGAAAACATCGCCCCATGTCGACCTTATCGTCAATTCTACTAAGATAGATAAAGTAGAATGTTTCAAATCCCTGGGACTCACATTCGACTCAAATTTGAACTGGAATGTGTTGTGAACCTAGCAATTGGATCACAGCAACCCATAGTTTTAAAGTAGAGTTAAGAAGTTTTCTTTTACTTGTCAATCCCAATAAAACCTTCGATCAAGCAACACGTTATTCTTTCAAACCAAGTCCTACTACACTTCTAACGGTTTACGGATCTCAAGAGGTTATGGGCGATAAGCATAAGGAAGCGGCCATCCATGGAATCCCTCAGTTCGCGGGAAATGGATACGATACCTGGAAATTCAGAGTCCAGGTGTACCTTGAAGCTTCTGGTGTGTGGGACGCGGTAGAAAAGGATGCTCCGGTGGAAGCGGCTGCGGCGTCCAAGTTTCAAGAAATGGATCGTAAGGCCAAGTCGTTGCTGGTAAGCTTGATTGCGGATGAATACCTCGGATGTGTTCGGGAAAAGAAGACCTCGAAGGATATGTGGAGAGTCCTCGAAGAAACTTTCGCCAGGAAGTCGGCAGGAAGGCAGACCGTCATTAGGAAGCAGATTGCGCGCCTCCGTCTGCAGGAAGGTTCATCGCTTCGTGGACATCTGCTGCAGTTCGAGGACCTGATCCGGCAGCTTCGTGTGGCTGGCTCTAAGCTTGAGGAGAGTGATGTCTGTTCAGCACTGAGTCTCACCCTACCCGAATCGTTTGACCCGTTGATGACGGCGTTGGAGAATCTCCCGGAGGATGAACTGACGTACGAGCTGATGAAGACTCGGCTACTCAGTGAAGAATCCAAAAGGATGGACAGGATGCACAGTTTTGAAGAAAAACCGGCGGCGTTCATTGGAAAGAAGAAGCAGACGAAGGAAAAATTCATCGGAAAGTGTCACGCCTGCGGAAAGAAGGGCCACATGAAGCGCGACTGCAGGATGAACAAAGGTGATGTAAATCTGGCTTCCGGTTCCAAGTCGGTGGTGTTCATGGACAGCGGTTCAGCTCAGCAAGAGAGCGACAGGAACCTGGAATTTCTGCTGGATTCGGGTGCTAGCGAGCATCTAGTAAACTCGAAGAAACACTTTTCATCGCTGAAGGAGCTGCAACACAAGGTAATTATTAACGTGGCAAAGCATGGAGAATCTCTGGTCGCGAAGAAATCAGGCGTGATCAAGGGATTGAGTAACCGTGGAGTAATCATGGAAGCAAGAGATGTCCTGTTCGTGCCGTCCCTTCGAGAGAACCTGTTGTCCGTTAAGAAGCTGACAAACGCTGGCGTTGAAGTCCTGTTCAATGGAAACATTGCAACCCTGAGGAAAGATGGCGTGGTTATTGCGACGGCGCACCTCCGTGGAAACCTATACGTTCTTGAAATAAACTAAACACCAGGTTTGTTGTTCAACTTTCGAATGATCACGTTTATTAGCTTCGTATTATTTATATCCCATGTCAACAATAGGTGATTGTATTTCTTCTTCAAAAGGGCTATCAACATCAACAGTAAACATTGTATCCAATAGTATCTTACAACTACAAGCATATTGATTATGATATCCGCCGTCGGCGGTATTCGCTTCCCATAGGTGCACTGAACGAAATCGTCATACTCAACAATACCTTCCCCCTTTGATTGAATTAAGAAAGTTTATATACAAGTTCAAAATATTATTTCATACTTCATTAAATTGTATAAACATTTTAGTTCATTTTGTATAGACAAAAGCGTCATCAATTTTCTTCTTTTTTAATCTGCTTGATCTTCGTAGCACTGAGGTTTGAGATGTAGAATGCTGCCCTAACTGCTGCTGCAAGGATTTGGGATGCAACTCACTACTTGCTGGCAACGGTTGCTCTGCACTGGACGGGAACCCGTAGAATTCATCCTCGCTATCATCCCGTTCCGTGAGACTTCTCTTTGATCCTCGTTGTTGCGTTTCGTCCTGTTGCAATCCCTCCATTTCCTCTCGGCTTGGCTGCGTTTTCCCATGCTCACAGTTAGGCTGCTGAACCTGGAGCGTACTATTACGCCTTCGTCCAGTCTGGCTATTCTGAATTCTCACCTGCCCCTTGTGGGCCGAGACGAGGGTTGACCCGATGGCGATCTGTAATACATTTTGAGACACTCTTTTAACGAAAGTTGCATCAATCCATTTTTCAATATCTTTTGGATTATGATTTTTATAGTAAACCTTATCACCCAGTTTCAAATTAGCGTAAGGATCATGCACTTCCTCATTGTTCTCTCCAAATCTTAATCCTAATGGTTCGGTCAGTTGTCGCTTATAGTTGCTTTTGGGATTAATTAAATCGAGTGTGGTTTTTGGCTTGTACCTTAACACATTTTCAGAAGGATATTTTCCACCGTCAGCTAAGCAACTATTTCTGTAGTTGAAAAGAAAATAGCTAATTTTGTCCTGAAGATCTAAATTTCTCATTGTAGCATCAAGAAGAAATTTCTTCAAAACTTCTTTTGATACTCTAACCAAACGCTCTGCCTGTCCATTGCTTTGGGGATGGTATGGTGGACTTTTGAAAACTTGGATTCCTTGTCGCTCCATAAAGTTGACAAAATGCTTTGAATTGAATGGTGGCCCGTTATCTGTCACTACGACGTCGGCCAGACCGAATCGAGCAAAGAAATCAATAAATTCTTTGATTACTTTTTCAGAATCAGTGCCATATTTCATCCACCTTATTTCCAACCATTTCGAGAAGCTGTCTACGATCAATAAGAAGGTACGCCTCTCAAAATAAAAAAAATCTGCATGGATTCTGCTGAACGGTCGGGAAGTCGGAATCCATTCCGAAGTAACCCTTTCCTTTGCAACTACCAAGGTTTTGGCACATACCTCACAGCTTTGTACAAATGATTCAATATCATTATTAATACCAAACCAATAAATACATCTCCTGGCCTGTTGTTTCATTTTAACAACTCCTTTATGATTGGCATGAAGAATTTGCAGTACTTTCCTTTGAAGCGCTACAGGAACAATAACCCTGTCCTGAAACAGCAAACATCCATCTATCTCTTCAATATCTTGATGTTGTGAATATATATTTTTGAAAGATACATCTATCCGCTCAGGCCAGCCATTTTTCATGAAGGTAATTATCTGTTGTAAGTACAAGTCAGTCTTGGTTTCTCTGGCTACCACAGCAAAATCTAAAGGCATTTCATCAGAAAAATTTAAGCTCTTTACATATTGTTTCTCTAAACTTCTAGGAACTTCTATCTCCAATGGGAAGCGGGAACAAAAATCAGCATTGGCCATTTTGTTTGCTGGTCTATATTCAATAGTGTAGTCATAAATAGATAATTCTATGACATAACGCTGAATTCTTGTAACTGAAATAGGGTTTAGCCCTGTTTTGCCAAATATACCTAATAAAGGTTTGTGATCTGTAAATATTGTAAAATGTTGCCCAAATATGAACTTGTGAAATTTTTTGACCGTTGACACTACTGCCAATGCTTCAAGATGCAGTATAGGGTAACTTTTTTGTGCTTGATTTAATGAAAAGGAAGTGAACCAAATAGGCTTTTCGATTCCGTCAATAACGTGTGAAATAACTCCACCTAGTCCATAAGAAGAAGCGTCTGTGCTAATTACTATTGGTGCCTTCGGGTCATAAAATGTGAGAACTTTTGCATTTAGTATTTTTTCTTTACAGTTTTTGAAAGCTTCCTCACATTTAAAATCCCACAGAAATCTTACATCCTTCTTTAACAAATGATAAAGCGGATTTAATGTAGTTGACAAGTTAGAGAGGAACTTCCCGTAGTAGTTTACTAAACCCAAAAACGCTTTTAGTTCAGTGCTGTTTCTGGGAGTTTTTGCTGCAATAATTGTGGATACTTTTTCTGGATTTGGTAGCAATCCTTTGTCTGATATGATGTGTCCTAAATATGGCAACTGAGATACAAAAAACTTACACTTATTGAAATTAATTTTAACGTTAGCTTTAGAAAGTCTATCTAAAACAGTGATGAGTCGCCTGTAACAGTCGTCAAAATCCTTTCCCGCAATGAGAACGTCGTCCAAGTAGCAATATACGTATTCAATTCCGTCCAAAATTGACTCCATTATTTGCTGAAAGATGGCTGAACTAGACGAGGCACCTTGGGGCAGTCGATTATATGTAAAAAGTCCTTTAATAGTATTAATTACTACGATTTTTCTAGATTTTTCTGACAGTTGTAGTTGGGTATAAGCAGTAGCTAAGTCCAACGAGCAAAAAACCTTACTACCCGCCAATGAGGCAAATAAATCCTGCGCTGTTGGTAAAGGGTATGTATTAGCAATCAACACTTTGTTAATAGACGCTTTGCAGTCTATAACAAGCCTAATGTCACCATCTTTCTTTACGACGGCAACAACTGGAGAAGCCCATAAACTAGTTTGAACAGGCGTAATAATTTTGTCTCTTTCGAGCAAATTCAAATGGTCCAACACTTTGTCTTTCAATCTGTAAGGCACCTCATAAGGTTTCCTAAATATAGGTCTATCCTCTCTTAGTATCAAATCAGCCTGAAATCCTATAATCGGTGATGAAAAATCTCTATTAAAAGTTTCCGGATAACGCTGTTTGACAATGGCTATGGCTTGTTCTCTATTGTCGCCAACACTATTCACTCCGCATATATTTGTTTGCTTAGAATGTTTCAAAAAACTGTCTCTCCAGCCCTTGAAGAATACATCCATCCAGTCCCTGCCAATGAGGGAAACAAAATGGTGATCTCCGTTTAAAACTATTAGTTCCAATTCAGCCACAGTATTTTCAAACGAAACCGAAACCAAAGCTTTGCCAAAAATCTCCAAACTTGACCCATTGATTACTATCAGTTTCCTGGAGCTTGTTTTCAATTTGATGTCATGAAATTTCTTTATGAATTCTAATTTGCTCATTACAGACACTGCCGAACCACTGTCCAACTCCATTGAACATAATTGTCCTTCTATTTTGAGCTCGAGTAGACAAGGTTTGCTCACTTTTCTAACAGAAGAAATCATTAGACAAGGATAATCACCTTCTTCCTCAGTATCGGAGTCATACTGTACTCGAAGCCGTTTGAAGTAATCGTGAACATCTCCAGCAGCGTTTTCATCTTCCTTCTCCGTATGTACTTCCTTCACGAACTTTACGGAACTCTTCTGGCTGTCTAAGTACCGATAGCAATTTTTTTGAATATGGCCGCGTTTCTTGCAGAAATGGCACACAAAATTTGCATATCTGCCTCGACTCGAACTCCTGTGGCCCGACCTCGAACGTCCTTCATACCTCCTGTAATCTTGCCTGTAATTACTCCGAGAACCCTGATTCCTATAATAGGGTCTGTCCATAGACCTACTCCGGCTGCGATCATGTCTATCCGCCCTAGATTGCCTATCTCCGAGCCTATATTTCACCGAATTGACTACGCCATGATTTTCGCCTGGTTCTGAGTGGAAATACTGCGTATTACTATTCGCCATTTCAAAACCCTTAATTATTCTTTCCGCGGAACGGACATTGAGGTCTTCTTCGTTAAGCAACCGCTTCTGTAATTCCCTATTGTAAACACCAAAAACTAACTGATCTCGAATAGCTGAGTCTCGAAAAGCACCGAAATCACACGATTCTGCTAAAAGTTTCACCGCTAAAATAAAGTTTTCGCCACTTTCACTTGGACTCTGGCGTCTACAACGAAATTTGTATCGTAACATTATCTCCGAATCAATTTTGTCGAATCTCTCTTTTAACTTTTTAGTGATTTCCGCGTACGATAGTGTTTTAAGGTCGGTAGCTGGGTACAACAGCTTGAGCTCCTCAAAAACTGCCAGACCCGCACAACTCAAGAAAATGTCTTTCTTGCGATCATCCGCAATGTTATTTGATGAAAAAAAGTAGTCTATTAACTCCACATAGTTAGTGAATTTCGTACCTGGCACGTACGGATCAATCGTGCCGATCAACGCCATTGTTGACTGCACCAGAATAAAAAGGTATGAATATTTGCAACAGCAAGGAAAAACAATAGAATAGAGAAAAACCACGTACCTTATAACCACTCTCCAAGATGTCCGAGACTCGGTTCGAAAACAATCCTCGTTGCACAGTTCCTTCAATTAACCGATCCGTTCCACCGAAGGCCGTCTGCTTGATGTGCCCGGTACTACTACCGGCTCGACGTTCTACAGCACCCCGAAACTTCTCAAACACCGTATGCACCTCACAATCCGCAAAACCACCAGCTAGAATTCCGTCAACAGATTCCGACCTCGCTAAGCCACCGCATTCACACCAGCTTCACCCTGAACAAACAACACGTCGGCGTCGCTACACGACCGGCTGACCCAAAATGGAAACAAAATAACTCCGATTAGCACTTTTTCCCAATAACTTCTTCTACCATTGCACAACTCGCCGGACAAGATCTCACCTTGTGCGCACACCGTACAATTTTCACTGCCTGAATAGCTTTTCCACCGACCAAAATTTTGCCAAATTGGCTTTTAGAATTCACTTCGCGACCAATGGCTCCTTTCGCACTGAATGTTCGATGCACCGCTTTTGTTCTATCACCGATTATTTACACTGCCAACTATTAGGCTTTAACGCCGCCGCACTACCGCACTACGAACTTTATCTTCGTCGCCAACTGAAATAAACTAAACACCAGGTTTGTTGTTCAACTTTCGAATGATCACGTTTATTAGCTTCGTATTATTTATATCCCATGTCAACAATAGGTGATTGTATTTCTTCTTCAAAAGGGCTATCAACATCAACAGTAAACATTGTATCCAATAGTATCTTACAACTACAAGCATATTGATTATGATATCCGCCGTCGGCGGTATTCGCTTCCCATAGGTGCACTGAACGAAATCGTCATACTCAACAGTTCTGAAGCTCGAAGTTCATCAGGTGAGTGCTAACATGGCAAATGTTGAAGGCATCAAGCTGTGGCACCGCCGCCTCGGCCATTTAAGTGAAGGAAGCATGACGGAGCTATTTCGAGAAGATCTTGCAGCTGGTGTGAAGTTCAAACCACAGAAACTGGATTTTTGCGAAGTTTGTGTCCTCGGTAAGCATTGCAGAGATCCTTTCAACGGCTCGCGGAAAAGAGCAACAAGGCCACTTCAACGGATTCATTCGGACGTATGCGGACCAATCGAACCGATGTGCTGGGATGGTAGCCGTTATTTTGTGTCATTCATCGACGATTATACCCACTTCGCCGCTGTATACCTGATCAAGAAAAAGTCTGAAGTTTTCGCGAAATTCCAAGAGTTTGAAGCGATGGCCACAGCGGCACACGGTGCGGCAATCTCGAAGCTAACGGTTGATCAGGGGAGCGAATATTGTTCTGGAAGTCAACGCAAATTCTATGCAGCCAAAGGAATACAGATCGAGCAAACGGTTGCCTATTCTCCGCAACAAAACGGAGTAGCGGAGCGGTTTAATCGGACTTTGGTGGAGAAGGTACGTACAATGCTAATCGATTCCAAGGTTCCGAAGTCACTCTGGGGAGAAGCAGTTTTGACGGGCGTGTACATCATGAATCGGAGTCCGACTGCAGCGCTGCCCCGGAATTTGACGCCTGCTGAATCGTGGTATAAGGAGAAACCCTCACTGGAGAAGTTGCGAATTTTCGGTTATCAAGCCTTCGCGTGGATTCCCGGCCAATGTAGGAAAAAGCTGGATCCTAAGAGTCAGGAGCTGTTGATGGTCGGATACGCGCCGAATGGATACAGACTATGGAACAAATCTACCAGACGAATCGTTATTGCTCGGGATGTCAAATTCAACGAGAAGTACTTCCCGTATGCTGAAGATTGTGAAGAATCTGGATTGGAGCAACTGATAGTACCGATGACATACGAGCAAGAAGGGGAAGAAGTCCAGGCTGATGTTCAAGCAGTCCAACCGGATGTCCAGACTGAGGCGTACGAACTTACTGATGATGAAGACCTGGGTGAAGTTGAGGAGGACTCCGCGCTTCCTTCGCATTCAGATCGTGATGTAAGTTCCGGCCGGTTTGGCGAACCATCACCGAGGCGCAGCGAACGGGAGCGCAAACTTCCGGGTTAGTTCCTCAACTTTCTTACCGGATTCAGTGCCACTGTTGTAGATCTGCATTCCCTCTCAGATGTTCCTCAAACGTATGACGAAATTGCATCCCATGACGATCGTGACCAATGGTACCAGGCTGTGCGTGATGAACTCGACTCCATGGCATCGAATGGTGTATGGAAACTTGTACCCTGCCCTTCTGGTGTGAAGCCTCTGAAAACTAAATGGGTGTTCCGGCTGAAGGAAGATGAGACCGGCGAACGTGTTCGATACAAGGCTCGACTGGTAGTCAAGGGGTTCCTGCAGCGGCCTGGAGTAGATTTTGATGAAACCTTTGCTCCTGTGGCTCGGCTGGCTACTGTGCGGACTGTGTTGGCTGTCAGTGTTCACCATGGATATCACGTTCACCAGATGGACGTTAAAACAGCGTTTTTATATGGAAACCTGGATGAGGACCTGTACATGGAAGTGCCGAAAGGAGTAAAAGCCAAAGGAGGACTGGTGTGCAAGCTTCAAAAATCGCTTTACGGATTGAAACAAGCTCCGCGCTGCTGGAACAACCGGTTCAATGAAGTATTGCTGAAGCTGGGGTTCGTCCGTTCCAAGAGGGATTACTGTTTGTACACGCTGTCAAGGAAAGGTGACGAGATCTATCTGGTGCTATACGTGGATGACGTGCTGATTGTCGGCCGAAACTTATCCAGTATTCAGAAACTCAAGAAGACTCTTTCAAGCGAATTCAAAATGACGGATTGTGGAGAGACTACATTTTTTCTCGGTATTCGAATCGATTATGACAGAAACGCAGGAACAATGAAGTTGTCACAAGAAGCCGCAGCTTCAAAGATCCTGGACAAATTCAGCTTGAGTACCTGCAATCCAACACATACCCCGATGGAGAAGGGGCTCCAATTGACAAGAGACGGAATTAGAACAAGTCATCCGTATCGAGAACTTCTTGGCAGTATCATGTACCAGATGTTATGCGTAAGACCGGATCTGTGCTTTCCTATCAGTTACATGGGACGGTTCCAGCAAAACCCGACTGAAAGCCACTGGACATCGTTGAAGCGGATTACCCGATACCTCAAAGGAACAACCACGATGGGACTGACCTTCAAGAGGACTGAATCCAGTACACCACTGGTGGGGTATGTGGATGCTGACTGGGCAACAGATGTTGAAGACCGGAAGTCGGTGACTGGATACTTGTTCAAGGTCCATGGATGCCCTGTTTCCTGGGCTAGTAGAAAGCAAGCCACTGTATCCACATCTTCAAGCGAAGCAGAATATGTTGCACTGAGCGCAGCGGTATCAGAAGGAATTTGGCTTGCCGGCATATTAGAGGACATGAAATGCAAGGATCCAAACGAGAGCACTATCCTGTATGAAGACAACAGAGGGTGTATCGGACTCGCCAAGAATCCAGAATCCAAACGAGTCAAACATATTGACATTAAACACCACTTCGTCAGAGATCATGTAGCGGCCGGAAGAATCAAGATCGAACCAATATCAACGAACGACCAGCAAGCTGACATTTTCACAAAGGCGCTAGATTCGGCTCGATTTCAATACCTCCGGACGATGATCGGTGTCTCCAATTGAGAGGGGGTGTTGTGAACCTAGCAATTGGATCACAGCAACCCATAGTTTTAAAGTAGAGTTAAGAAGTTTTCTTTTACTTGTCAATCCCAATAAAACCTTCGATCAAGCAACACGTTATTCTTTCAAACCAAGTCCTACTACACTTCTAACGGTTTACGGATCTCAAGAGAATGACCAAATCTCTCGACTGCACAAGGAAATTAGCTCAACATACGGCATTATATGGAAACTGTCCAAAATATTACCATTACAACAACGGCTTAGCATGTATTACGCTTTCGTGCATTCAAAACTTTCCTACATGGTATCGATCTGGGGTGCCGCAAATCAACGCAACTTGCAAAGAATTCAATCTATGCAAAATAGATGTCTTAAGGCCGTGTACAAAAAGCCGCGACTTCACTCAACAGCTGACCTCTACAAAGACTCTGCGTTGTCTATTCTTCCATTGAAAGCACTACGCGACCTACAGTGTCTCAAACAGATTCAGAACTTGTTGCATAACGAAAACGCCCACCACAATTTTATCTTTGACCGAGCTCAACACCGATATTTGACTAGGAATCAGTCTACACTGTCCCTTCGCAGACAAAATACTGAGACAGGCAAGGCAAAATTTGGCTATTATGGCAAAAAGCTTTTCAATGATCTTTCCCCTGACTTGAAAGTGGAGAAAAACTCAATGCGATTCAAAAAAAAGTTACAAATACAATTTAAGGCTAACATTAGTAGATTCTTACTGCGATAAATCGTTTAATCGATAAGTTATCGCAATACAACACCATGAGATGCACAACGCAACTACTTAAAAATGCTGCGAAACCCTGGAATAATACGACGGATCAACCGAGACGCACGCAACAAGGCACTTCGAGAGCCCCTGCTCACTCTGGCCCGGCCAACACACCTCGACATCGTATCAACACCGCTATCCGTCGAATTTGCTGCCATCATCGTCGTCTCGGTTGTGTGGTTAGAGTTTGGGCAGGGGTCTCTCAGACCGCCTTCTCAGGCAAGTTTTGCGTTTATGTCGAACTGTTCCGTCCCTGAAGTTCTCTGCGTTTGCAGCTACGCCTCATGTCACGTCAGTGGATTTTCCACTAAGCACCAAATACCGCACTCTCCGTCAAATTCATCGATTCTGCACCACACCGATACAATTACGCTACGCAACGATGCAACATGTCGTAGAGTTCCCAATCAACCGAGACGCACGCAACAAGGCACTTCGAGAGCCCCTGCTCACTCTGGCTCGGCTAACACACCTCGACATCGTATCAACACCGCTATCCGTCGAATTGAAAACTTAAAATGGCCCTGAGTGCCCGCCCCAGAAGCGGCCGTGGTTATGATCAGCTGCTTGGGGCTTGAGCCGTCCTCTTTTGGGTCAGTGCGATCGACTTTCGGGGTCAAAAATTATGTTTCATTAAAAAATAGAAAATTTCGGACTGTGTATTGACTGTGGCTAGGACTGTGGCAACACGCAAATTTGACATATTGAATTCATTGTTGAACTAGATTTGTTGTTCGTTGTCATAAGTTACTAAATCACAATGTTAATAAAAATGAGGTACATCAGTCAAATGTCAAACTTGGGTACCGGGGACCAAATGCAGTACTAGAGTTGCTACCCAGTCTGAGCCTGAGTGCTACGACTTTATTTGGACTTTGCGTGTAGAGTATGGATAAAGGTATCCCCTGAATTTTTTTGGTGGTGAAAATGTTTTCCGTTTTTGCAGAAACCATTTTTTTGTGAAATTTGATTAAAAATGGTTTCTGCAAAAACGAAAAACATTTTCACCACGAAAAAAAAATCAGGAGATACCTTGATCCATACTCTACACGTGCACGAAAACCGATTTTGAAAATATTGCTTCGTTATTTAATAAAAAAAAATCAAAAACCAAAAAATGAGGAAATGGATCCAGTTTCGCCTTAAGTCTAGGCTTTGTAACCAGGACACATGGAGAAATGCACAGTGGGCCTGGCCGTTCTAATATTTGTGTCACATCTCAGATATGCTGCAAATATTAATGCTGACAAGAAAATATCAGAAGCAATTTTGATATTTGCAGGATGCCTTTCAATACTGGCTGTGCAAGCACTAGAATAGAATAGAATAGACATGTATCCTTTTAAAGTCTATTTAGCATCTATTGCATAAGAATGCTCACGAAGAAAAATGATTTATCAACTTCAAAAAATGTTTTGAAAAATGTTAGTTTTTCATGACCGTCTTCAAGCATATGGGGCAGAATAGACACCCCCATGGGGCAATATGGACACCATGAGACTTTTACGAATTTCGTACATTATTTACACCTATAAAGTCATTTCATTATAAAACAACTACTATGGATGAATATTGAATAATACGCTGAAGTAGTTCATTTTTGTTCAGTTAATTTAAATTCAGGCTGTTTTGGATAAAGCTTCGTTTTTGTCGGCATGTACAGCTGTGCCTAGAACAACTATTTTCCACTGCTGTCGTTTTTTGACCCATTTATTTCACCCTATGTCTACTATAGTGAACATTTAACCGAAAATATATTGAAATCGAAGAATTTAGTTGGTTTGTGATTTAGGTTATATTTTTCCCTTGTCGCTTCTTTTAAAAAGGTGAGTGTCCAATGTCCATTTTGCCCCGGCAGCAGAAGATATTTCCAAACTTGATTTTTGATATAATAAAGAAGAAAATATAAACATGTTAAGCATGTAGATACGTCAAAACTACTTGCATGTGTTCTAGAAATATTAGGTTTTAATCGACCTGCAATAAATTAATCACTAAATCTTATTTTAGATGGTGTGAAAATTATAATTCCCATGCACAAAAAACGGAGGACGCAACTTTTTCGTGTAAAATCAAATATAATTTTAATTTCGAATGTTTCTTTCCTGAAACTACGTTTTAGATAAATGGACTATATTCTCCATTCATTAAAAGTTCAAAAAAGTTCGCATATTTCAAATTATTGAGGGTGTCCATTCCACTCTATTCGTTCTTCATGTTTTTTAGTATAAGGCGACCAAACAACACAACAGTATTCTAAAATTGAACGTACATAAGAAACATAAAGTGTTTTGAGTGTATAAGGAACATGAAAATGATAGCTAAAACGTTTTATAAAATTAAGCATGTTGCCTGCTCTATGAGTAATTGCATTATAATGATCCACAAATGTTAGTTTGGAGTCTAAAACAATCCCTAAATCTTTTATTTTCTCACAACGTGTAACATATTCGCTTCCTAATACTACTGGAAAACTTGGTGTGTTTTGTTTCCTACTGCAACTTATAATATTACATTTTTTTACATTAAGTTTCAATAAACTTTTGCAGCACCACGTATGAAAAATTTTTATTTCATTCTGAAAACAGTGTAGTCATCGTCATTATTGATCTCCAAAAATAGCTTCATATCATCAGCGTATATAAGAATCCTCAATTTATATTAAACAAAAGAAATGTCCTTAACATCTATCTATCTATCTATCTATATATATATATATATATATATATATATATATATATATATATATATATATATATATATATATATATATATATATATATATATATATATATATAAATGAGTTTGAAGTTTCTTTGAGGCAACAAAACTCAAGAACAAATGAACCAATCAGCATGATTCTAGCACGATTCGGTTCGTATTCGTGGTGGCTGTGTTTATATGTACAAAAAGTTACGAAAATCAACTATAAAAGTAAGACAATTTATAAAGTACTGATTTTTCATGAGCTGGGAAGGAAATCAACACGATCGAAATGAAACCAATCTAGAGTGCCGTGATGTTATGAGCCCAACAGTTGTCAAACCTCCACAGCTTGGCAAGACAACGTTTGCTGGGACAGCTAGTCTATATATATAAAAATGAGTTTGAAGTTCCTTTGAGGCAACAACACTCAAGAACGGATGAACCGATCGACATGACTCTTGCACGGTTGGGTTCGTATTCGTGGTGGCTGTGTTTATATGTGCAAAAAGCTACGAAAATCATTTAAAAATGCATGAAAATAGTGAAAATACTGATTTTCTCATGAGCCGGGAAGAAATTCAGCGTGATCGAAATTAAATCAATCTAGAGTGCGTTGCTACGATGACCTCAACAGTTGTCAAACCGCCTCAGCTTGGCAAGGCAACGTTTGCCGGGACAGCTAGTATAAAATAAAAAGAAGAGGACCTAAATGTGAGCCTTGGGGTACTCCCGAAGTAACCTGAATTGGATTAGATTTTTGCTCTTTGCATTTTACTATTTGCTGACGATCAGTTAAGTATGAGTATGACTTAATCCAGGTTGGGAGACTTATTTCAATTCCCATTTTTTCAAGCTTGTGAATCAACATAGGAATGTCAAGTTTATCGAAGGCTTTACTAAAGTCAGTGTAGAGTGCCTCAACATGATTGCCGTTATCCATTACATTCAATAAGTAATTTACAAATTCCAAAAGGTTGGTAGCAGTTGCACGACCTTTAAAAAAGCCGTGTTGATCGTTTGTTATCCGATTTTTTATTTGGCCAAACATAGTTTTATTAATGATTGACTCGAAAAGTTTTGGAATACATGAAATAATTGCAATACCACGATAGTTGCGGACTCAGCTTTTTTGCCTGACTTATAAATTGGTATAAGGAAGGATTTTTTTTTTCCATTCCCTGGGAAGAACACCAGAATCGAGTGACATATTAAATAACCAAAATAAAGGAGTTTTGAGCTCGATTGCTAAATTTTTCATAAATACTGGTGGAATTCCATCTGGTCCTTGCCCTTTATTGCCGTCTAAATCCTTAAGACTTAGCAAAATGTCTTGAACATGAATATGGCTAGCTCCAACATCTCTCGAAAATTCAGGAAAATGTGAAAAATACGCGAAATCACGATCATTGTCTGAGAAATTTTAATACGTTTCTTGGAAAAGAGTTGCAAAAAGATTGCAAATTTCTTTAGAATTATTTCCTTCTTTTTCATCTAATGCCATTTTTGATGGAAAGCTATATGATTTTAGTTTAGTTTTGACGTAATTGAAGAAGTTCTTAGGACATGATTTGATTTCATTTTCTGTTTTTAGATTGTACTCAGTTAAGGCTGTAGAAATAGCAACATTAAGTTGATCACATACCTATATCCAAATATTTCACCAAATTGGCATGATTTTCATTAATTCTGTAAGCTTTGTGCTTTTTGCTTACGATTTTTAAGATTAATGATTTCCCTACACGGTGTGCCAAAAACCGTTATTATCAAATAAAAATGTCCACCAATTTGGCACCCGTCATTCGAAAGATATACTATCCTAGTATTAGTAATCCTACGTTATACAGATGTGCGGAGGCGGCCATTGTCAGCCAATCGAGCAGAGAGAACTGTCAAAGTGTGAGCCAAATGAACATGTTTATCGTTTGTAGGAAGGCGTTGTTTGAACGGTATTGCAGTCGACAATAAACATATTACAAATATTTATTTATTTTTTTATCGAGAATTTGATGGCAAGATAATATTTAAATAATTCTGCTTTCAAAAGCTTATGCTCATGAAGAAACTTTTGTCGCTGCTCTTCTCGTAAAAAAAAAATCATTGCTGCTGCTTGATTCACTTCTGCCGATTTGATTCGCGATATTCTTTGCAATGCATTTCATATTTCTTCGATTGCGCTGTTATCTTTTTCAAAATTTGGGAAAAAAAAATCGAATATAATTGGCAAACGTAAACAAAACAACTTGCACCACAACAAAGTCATGCAAAAAGTTTGAACATCTAGCTTTGTGGCAAGTGTTGGAAACTGTTGTTAACAAAACAAACAGCGTTGCCGAATCGACATACGTAAATTCCGCTCATCTCTATGTAGAGGATTTTTACCTAGTACCTACTCTGAAAATTTGAAAATCTTTCATCGAGGTAAATTGAAGTTTTCGCCATTTGAGCATATTGCGTTATTTCTATACAATTTTCCGTTTCTGCAAGGAGAATTGATCATCTCACGCTATGTCCTAATGGAAGTATTATGAAAATCGAATAAACCTCAAATGTTATTCCCTAGGATCGTAGCTTTGGACCTCTAGTTTCAGAATCCGTGCGGTTAAATATTTTGGGTTTTTTGATATTTTTGTTTTTTTTTCCTATTTTCTCATACAAAATCGAAAAAAATCATTTTAAGGTAAATTTTGTCCCATATAAAAATGTATGAAAAAAAAAACTCAAGATGAATTATTTTGAATCACACATTTTCTGAATCTAGAGGTCCAAAAATATGGTTCTAGCGAATAAATTTTGAGGTACGTTCACTTTTCATAATACTTCCCTTTGGACGTAGCGTGCATCTCACCATACAAAAATTCAGCTCACTACTTTTAATCTAGTACCTACTTCACCAATTGCTTCCTTTTGCACTTCGAGAATAAGTGGAGTTTCCAGGCCCCTGTTCAGATCAATCATGGAGGAGCAACTATTGACATTTACAGTCAATCTAAGCTATGCTATGCTCATCCATAATCTGCATAATCAAGCTAATGTCGACCAAATGAAAATGAAACGTTGTGGGCCCAAAAGTAATCAACTTCACCCCATGGTATAGCGTGTCCACTACTGTTAAAATTAGGCTCCCCTGCGTGACGTTCTTTCGATTATCAGTTAAACTTAATAGAATTTTTTAGTTATTAATCCCTGTTAATAATAAAATGTGTTTTTGTTTGTTTTCAGGAGATCATTTGAGTCGCGCTATCGGAAGATTAGCTGGAAAAGGAGGACGAACTAAGTTTACCCTGGAAAACTCAACTAAAACTAGAATTGTTTTACAGGACTCTAAAATTCATATTTTGGGAAATTACAAAAATATACAACAAGCAAAGCGTGCAGTAAGCCATCTAGTTTTAGGATCACCTGCCAGCAAAGTGTATGGGAACTTGCGAACAGTTGCTGGTAAAATGTCTGAAAGAATGTAATACTTTTCAAACCTAAATTTAATGTGTATATATTATGTTAAATTATATCCATTGAATAAAATTGCGTTTCCTTTTTTGTCAATTTATTTTATCTTACTTAATTAGGGGTTGTGTGCTAGTAGTGGACCCTGCGCCTATAGTGGACCCCCTTCAGAAAAACTCAAATATAAATGCCCAAATCAACTGTTTTCAGGCAACTTCCACCGGGGGAACATCAATTACATTGCTACACAGCAGTTCCTGGCAAACACATGACCCAGTAGCCGCAACACTAGGTTATTTTAACTATTTAACCCTAAAAGGGATACCTTCATGGCCTCAGTTTCGTCACCCCGCTGAGTGTGTTCCATCAAAGACAATGGACCCCAGGTATCCCTTTTAGGGTTAAAGGGGTTAATGAATGTAAACACTCAAAAGGGTCCACTATACGCACACTCAGGGAGGGTCCACTATAGGCACCGTCGGCGGCGTGACAGCTAACATGGAAATCAAATGGGGGGTCCACTATAGGCACCAAGATATTTGTAAATAATCCTATAATGGACCCTGGTGGTGTCCATTGTAGGCAACATCGATGCGTATTTTCAAATGCCTATTTCACTGGAATAATTTATTTATGTTGTATGTTTGACGGTCTTAACGTAAAGAGGGGACGTGATTCTTGTTTGAAAAATCCACTTAGGAACAATCCACTGCCTTAACATAGCAAAAGCCGCAGAAGTAAATTTCGATGGCTTAGGTGGTCCACTACTAGTACCCAAACCCTATGTTACATTTAAGCTAGGAACAAGGCGTCTCGTCCTATACTGTTGACTGTTCACATTTTTTTCACATGTTATATCACGCTAAAACCGCTCAGCACCTAAAATGTGTAAGACCTACTTAGTGATGTCGCAAATTAATCGATTATCCCAAGTAATCGAATTTGGTTCGATTATTTTATCGATTAGTAAAAAAACTCATGGCATTTAGACTATCCACTAACTCCATTCATCCAAGATCGATGGGCTAGATCGTTTGGTAACTTTTTTCAATGTAAATAATTGGGGTTTTAAATTTACAAAAAAGTATTGATTTTTTGATTTTATTCGAAAGAGCACCTTTTTCTGAGCCACTATGATTTTTTTCAGATTTTTGGAACTTTGTTTTGGTACCTAAAATCAATTTCAAAGAGATTTTTAGAAATCACTATGCGATACACAACTGCAGAACAAGCACCATCCAGCTACCAAACTCGGTTTTCAGAAATCCATTGCTTGTCACTGGGGCTGCCTTTACTCCACTCTATTCCAACTCCGGGAGATTTCCCGGAAGATGTGAAAACTTGAACACATCGAATAGGAGTCCCCACTAACAAAACAGCTGCTACTATACAGTACAATTCGTTATACTGACAAATCCCCAAACCAGCAGCGCTTTAAAGGCCGTTATGCGATTTCATTACAGCTAGAAGCTGTAATAAAGAAACTGTTGGTTTACTAACACGGCTTGTCGGATGTAAACATTATTGTCAAAACAAACTTCAAGCGGGATATATAGCTACTACACAAATTCTTTACAGCTATTTATCTCTGCTGTGAATGTATTGGGGTTGCTTGTATTGCACTTTCATTCAATGCTGGAAGATTTGCCGGAAGATGTGCAAATCGAGTAAGAGACCCAGCCACTACAACAGCTGCTTTTATACAGTACGTTTTGTAATGTTGCCAAAACACAAAACAGCAGCGCTTCGTAGCCGTTTAAAGAACACTCTTTCAGCTAGAAGCTGTGAAGAAGAATCTGTTGGCGCAATCACACAGCTTGTTCAATGTAAACATTATTGCGTTTGACGTTTCACAAGCTTTTGCAGCAAGATGAAGTTGGGTAAGGTTTCTTGTGGCACAATTATGAAGCCTTGTCTGGAGTAAAACAAAACGGACTATTTTCTATCCCGAATAAAACGGTATCATACAGCAATTATATAGAATATCATTTTCCTATCATTCGTATTATCATAATCCGGATTATAGATCAATGATACAATGAACCATATCCATGATAGCAGTTATCATTCAAAGGGATTTTATGATAGACCGAATGGGTTGTTAAGTATCGTTACCATTCAAAAATGCCAATTTTCTCGAACAAAATTTTACCGATATTATTCATTTTATAATCACTTTATCCTATTTTTTACGATACAGTGAATAATAAAAACAATATTGAAATATTTCATCAAATCTGCTTTATCGACCAGAAAAAATACACACCCCTGCGAGCACTTACCGGGCACTGTCAAGCTTTTGTATCATTATATGAATAATTGTTTATATTTGCGGTGTTTTTAGTTTGCTGGATCTGGAATCGAACCGTATTTGATGCTTGCTCGTCGCGCGGTGCCTCGGTGTCTCCGTACTAGACCAAATTGAATTTGTGGTCGCGAGTGCGTTAAAGTAATACAGGTTCTAAAAGATAAAATCCAGCTGAGTTTGTAGACTTGAACGTGGGTGGCCGGACGGCCGGCAAGAGGAAAGAATCTGCTTGTTTTACCAGAATTTACCGCATCGGAAGGTAAGTTATATAGTGACCTACAATGATTAGCTGGATGCAATTTCTCGCCGGAACCAGTAATCGCAGCATAGTTATCAGTCGTCACAACTTGAGCCTGAAACAGCCAGCGCTACAGTTATTTTGTGTGCCGAGTTTCGTTATTGGTACCAGCAGCAGAGCAACGTATACTTTCTCTATATTTTATTCTATTTAAGACCTCGGCTCTTTAAACTACTCTGCAAGTGGTATTGATTCCCGAAATGGCTAGAAACTGAAACTTCCAAGGGGTTTCGAAACTCCGCTCGCGGTCAGGAAAGTTATGGTACATGCACGCAATCGTAGTGGAAGAAAAATGACAAACATAAAAATGCCAATCATCGGCATAGTTAATAATATAACAATGAATAATAACATGATGGTGTCCTAATTTAACTATTAAATACCGAGTATAGTGAACAAACAGTCGAAAACAGTATTTTTTCGCTGAAATTTTTTTCCATCCGAATAATAAAAATTATTCAAACATTATTCAACATATTATTATGATATGTTCAATGATCCTTAAACAATCCTGAATGATTGGATTTTTTAAATCCCAATCGTTTTATCATAAAACGATTACTGCTTGTATTGTTATCATTTCACCAATGGATATTGTATAATAAGAACGATGGCATGAATGGTATTTTTCTATGCGGGATGTTATTTATATACAGGGTGTTAGGTTCCTGAGTGCAAACTTTTTAAAGGGTGATAGAGGACCATAAATGGGGGAAAAAAATGTTCTACGCATATGGTCAAATCTCAACCGTTACGTAGTTATTGAACTTTCCATGTTTGTGTCTCTCATTGCCTTAGCTGGCTATAACTTGAAAATGGTCAAACTTATCGCAATTTTTTTACTCTTATTCGAAAGATTTTTGAATTTTCTATCAAATGGCATCTTTGAATCGATTGGTTTAGTTAAATAACTAAGTTTTCCAGAGCAAACTAGCTCAAAATAGCGTGTTTTAATTTGTTTTTGTCAATTATCTTTGAAACATGCGTAATAAATTAAAATTCTTTCTTTGGCAAAGTTGTGGCTCCTGTTCCACCTGTTCCGTTCTTTGACATCAAGCGTCTATCTCTTATTGTTTTCTTGCAATTTCGATTTAAACATCGCATTTCAGGTCAAAAATTTGCAACTGTCAAGGTAAGCACTTTTTTGCGCACTGTGCCGCACATTTAAATCGAAATTGCTAGAAAACGATAAGAGCTAGAAGTTTGGTGTCAAAGAACGAATTGTAGAGTTGAACAGGGGCCACAACTTTGCCAAAGAAAGAATTTTAGTTTATTACGCATGTTTCAAAGATAATTGACAAAAACAAATTAAAATACACTATTTTTAGCTGTTTTGCTCTAGAAAACTTAGTTAATTAACTAAACCAATCGATTCAAAGATGCCATTTGATAGAAAATTCAATAATCTTTCGAATAAGGGTGAAAAAATTGCGATAAGTTTGACCATTTTCAAGTTATATTCTCAATTTAGTTGAAAATCGGAGTTTTCGACTAGCGAAGTTGGCTTTTTCTCCAAATCCATGCGTCGGACCTAACTTCGGAAGTGGTGCGCTGTATAGTAAACCTTGTCCGCTATACAGCGCACCACTTCCGAAGTTAGGTCCGACGCACGGATTTGGAGAAAAATCCAACTTCGCTAGTCGAAAATTCCGGGATTCAACTGCACGTACAATAGCCAGTTAAGACAATAAGAGTCAAAAACATGGGAAGTTCAATAACTACACACTAAGATTCTGATTTTCCAGCTCAGTAAAATTTTCGCTGAGTTCTGTATTTTTTTCATCTTTTTACTGAGTTTTCAACAGCAGATTTAACTCGGTACACTCGGTAATCAATATTTACCGTCCATCAGTAACAATATTTACCGTTCATCACGTTCATCAGTAATTTTTGACAGTTCATTTGCAGAACTCGTTAAATCATTCACACACGGAAAAATATTATAACCCAAAGAATAAGTTTTAAAAACTCAAATTTGGCTAAACTGCTTAAAGTTTTAACTCAAAGTTGGGTTGTTTTCTCCCTCGCCCCACCGCAATGTTGTCGAAAACAAAGAGAGAAGCACCGACGCATCCGCTGCTCTTCCGTGGAAGAAGCCAAATTTGGGTTTTCTTGAATTAACCCAAATTTGCGTCATTTGAGGCCTCCGTTGGGTGAAAATAACTTACCACTGGGTTAATTTTTGTGCCACTCTCAAACGAGAACTACTCACTCACCACTTTCGCTGTTTAACGCAAATTTGAGTTATTCCACGGATGACCGGGATTGCGTCAAAACCAGGCCCCTGACACGGCCTAATAAATAGCGCCCACTGTCAAATGCGAAAACATCAACAATTTTTTGTTTAGCGTTTATTTTGGTTTGTTTATCAGTTTTTGGAATTATTTTTCCCACAGCTTATGATCACAAAACACTTCAAACTCGCTTTAATATTAATGTACGGTAAGAGGAGCATGCGATTAGTTGAATAAAGCAACCCAACAAACACGCATTGTGAATGTGATTTCGTGTGTGGCTCACAACATCAAACAAAAGCTGCGTTTGTTGATAACACGCTTGTTACAATTTGCACGAATATGAGTATAATATAGACACTATAGATTCCATAGACTCGCGAAGGCGAAGACAACTGTAGCCAAACGAACTGTCAGTTCGTGTAGCCAAACGAGCATGACGTCACGATTTCAATAGCGACAATGGATTGCGTGACGTCATATTCGCTCGGTACACTCTAAATTCACGGAAAAACACACTAAAATCGTATTGCTCAACCATGTCTCCGCGAGTCTATGGAATCTATAGTGTCTATAGAGTATAAGGCAGTTAGATGTTGGCTATGACAAATTTCATTCATGCCAGGGGCCTGGTCAAAACAACTTAAATTTGGGTTGATTTGTAGTTCAGTGCAGAGTACCGTATTACCCCGCTAATACGACACCGACTGTTGTCGAATAACCGGGGTAAACTTTAAATCCGACAAACTGGTCACCCTACATTTTTGTTTTTGTTTTGATTTTTTGATTTTGTTATGAAACATAATTTCAACAGTATTGCGATGGTGCGAATGAAAAGCTCGTTCTTTCTACGATTGTTACCATCCTCAGTTTATTCCGGTTTGTCTTCAAGCGGTTTGGGTGTCGAATCGCACCAACTCAGAACTTCCGGATTTAGTGACTGCAAGAGGAGCTGCTGCGGGCGCGAGTATAAGCGCAATATCAAACTGTTTTGCATTTACAGTGTACATAACTATGACATTTGAACACTTTTTTATTCGACATGTGTCGAATAAGCGGGGTACGAATTAAAAAGTGTCGTATTAAAACGTGTCGAACCAGCGGGGTAAGACGGTATTCAGCAAAAGAGATAACCGAGCGTACCGAGTTAAATCTGCTGTTGAGAACTCAGTAAAAAGGTGGGGAAAATACCGAGCTGATCTTAGTGTGTACGTAACAGTTGAGATTTGACCATATGCGTAGAACATTTTTTTTCACCATTTATGGTCCTCTATCACCCTTTAAAAAGTTTGCACTCACGAACCTAACACCCTGAGTGTGGCAGCGAGGACATCATCGGGACCAGTGGATACGGAGATCGGGAGTTCGATTCCAAATAGCGGCAAGTACTTTAATTATTCAATTTTAAAAGTGATAATTCCAGTTCCACATGTATTGCGTCACGATATCCATAACCTAATTATATTTAAACGTTTAATTTGGGGATGCCGTATAACTATTATTTAACAACTGCGAAAAGGCTGAAAAAGCGCCTTCTCAAGATGTTATTCAGTTAGTGGTTACATAGGAGTCGAGAAAAGAGCTATGACTTAGAAGCATAGAAGCTTCCATCTATATATACAACACAGTAACTCAGCATCAAGCCGTATTGAGGACGCTTTGTTGACGTTTACATTCACAATAAATGTTAGTTGGGTTATTAGCAAAAACTGAAATAAACAATGGTTTTTACATTTTTCCTAGCAAATTTAAGTGAAAAACTATCGATTAACGTTTTCAGACTTTTTATTTTGTGGTATTGTTTATTTTATTCAATTTTTTTACTACAAGGAGCTACTAATAGCACCACTATTGGTACATTTACCCTATATTGGCTTTGCTTTGTTCCTAAGCTCTCCTAGAGTTTCCACTAGAAAATTTCTCATTGACTCTTCTAGAAACTTTTCCAGGGACTTAATCTGAAATTCTCCTCCCCTGAATTGCTTCCGGGACTTTTCCAGGAAACTTTCTCCAAGCATTGCACCTGGTATTTTTTTTTTAACAATTTCCTTTCGTCTTCCATTAATTCTTCTCAGAATTACTCCAGGTGAATATCTGAAAATCTCAAAAAAATCTTCAGGCGATTCCTAACGGAAGTATTACATGGAATTTACGGAATTTTTCTCTGAATTTCTCCCACAACTCAACCGGGAATTTGTACCGAAATTCTTACACGAAATCTTGCTGGAACTATTCTAGTTCCATCTTCCAATAATCCTAATAAGATACCTTTCAAAATTCTTTCAGAAATTTCTAACTAAATTGTTCCCAGAGGGTTCTTTCTGAAGTTATTCCAGAGAATGCTCCCGGAATGCTTCCAGTAATTCTCTTCAAAAATATTTGAAAAAACTTTCATTGCATCGTTTTCCGAAAAGCTTCCCGAAATTTATTTTGGAATTTTCTCAATGATTCATCCCCTCGGGGATGAACCTGCCTCCGGCAGAAAATCCCCATAATAAAAATTATTAATTATAGATTTTCCCGGACTTCTTGTACTGATTTCAGCTCAAGTTCTTCCAAGAATTCCTATCGGAGGTGTCCCAAGTTTACCAAGGTTTCTTCCAAGGATTTCTGCCCGAAGTTCTTGTAAAGATTCTAACTCAAAATTCTACTGAAATATACCACTTTTTTTCTAGAGATTTATTTCAGAACCACGGTGTGTCTAAAACCGTTATCAACAAAATAAAACACCCATCTAAGTGGTACCCACCATTCGAAAGATACCCAAGTAACCATTAAGCCGTAAAAATGGCATTAAGTCGGCTCTATAGTCGAATGTAGAACCTGGCTAACAGAGCTAATTGGTTATATATCCTCTTATAGAGCTGCTCAAAAGCCACTTTTGGCGAATTATTCGGCTGATATACGGCCAACTTTAAAATATCGTAAGTCTCTGGAGCGAAAGTTGTCAAAAGTGAGACAAAGAAAAAAGAAAAAAAAATGGTTTATCTCCTGTTCTTTTCTAACTTCCTTCGCTTCCATTGAAGTTGCTTTTTTGCTACTTCATCCGGATTCTAGCTGCTGTCCTCCGAGTTCCTGATCAAGTCCAAGTCCGTTGCCTTTCTCATCTGCTCCACCAATGCACCATGGGAATGGTGTGATCAAACTAGTATTTAAACCATGAAAAACAAAATAGTTTGGGCATTTCGAAGGTTGAAAATGATATGGGATGAGGATCAGTGGTAAGCTTGGTGGTGATGAACGTACCCACGTAACCACTTAGCACTGTTCTGAGCATTATAACGGCAATTAAACAGCTTTTCAGTGCTAAAGAGCTCTATATAAGCATTCCTAATGCTTATGGGTGCATAGACCTAAATATCCCACACACTCCGATATTAAAATTTAATTCAAATGATAAAAGTGCATTTCACCCCACACTCCCATAAGAACGGCTGCCCGGGTGCTTGAATTTCAATTTACGCCAATATCAATGCCCATCGTAACTAACGCGCAAAATTTCGGCAGCTAGAAAAATCGCACCATACATTACTGACCTGGTTTTATGAATCATCGCTCATGTGACGACGGACGGATGGTCGGCCGGGGCAACGATCGCGCAGCGATACGTTGTTCATGATCGTACACGTTGGATCCGGTTGGTGTGGTACAGTTTTGATTACGCTTGGTTGGGTTGACGACGATAACGATGATGATGGTAATGATGATAATGACGAATAGGATAGGTAGAGTACTAGGTTTTGGACTTTGAGTATCTACTTTTGGTAGGGTTTTGGATACGCCCAAGTTGGTTCGGGCATTGTTAGGAAGTATCGTGACTATTTCGGCAAGACGAGAGTGCTGGTAGGAGTTTTAGACACGCCCAAGCTGGTTCGGGCATTGCTGGGAAACTTAGGCTATAAATACTGAGGCTTTGGCTTCAGTCGGGGGAGTTCAGTTTCAACGTTAGAGTAGGCAGCATATCGGATAAGTCTTGAGATCCCATGTGGGACACCTCTAGATACTGTCCTAAGGCTGTAGGTAGGACTTAATAGTCGGTCAAGAAGAAGCTAGACGTGTCTCTAGATTGTTAAACTTAGTAGTTCGGTGAAGAAATACAGAAAATGTTAGGGTGATATAAGAAAAAGTGAATCGTTGTAATATAAGATAAGTGATCGTTTGTGATACTTCAATATAGTTTATTAAAAGGATGTCGTCGGACTGTAATGAAATGAAAGATATCACATTCCGTGTAGTGTTTAATGTTATGTTCAGACTACGCCGTTGTATCATGATACAAGCGGTTTTGGTGATACAAGGCCAATATCATGTTTCTGGAACATGATACAGCCATACATTCTTGACATCTACAATATCACCTTCCCGAACGTGATATTCTGAATATCACGATACAACTGCTCGAATGAAGCTTTTGTGCCAACCCTGTGGGAATTTGACAGCAATGTCATTTGGAATGTCATGTCAATTTTTGTTTATCCCTTCCGATTTGTTTCGTTGTTTCCATCCCAAAATGAAAAAGTTTTATCATTTCGGTCAAGTTTTGAGTGTTTTTGCGTGAAAATCAAGAAAATCAGCAAAGTTTATCATCAGACCGATAATTTTAATGAAGAGCCGAAATCATCGAATGCAACAGAAGGTCGTCCTACCACACACAAATACAGCCAGAAGGAACCGACATCCGTGATGTGGAAAGATCCGCTTTCAATCCGCAGTGGCCACTGTCGCCGTACTATCCGGCCGGTTCACGTTGCAAACTTCAAGGCGGCCTGTTTATCTGATCACACAGTACACTTTTCCCGGATGACTGAGTGGATATATCATCGGCACCGTCTAGAGCCGGATTTTCGAGGAATGTACTGATGGTATCCATACATTTTGGAGGCAGACCCCTGTGCAGCACAATTGGACGGAGTTCATTTCGCCGACCGGGGCCGCAGCGGATGAAAGGACCACTGAGCTCGTAATGCCTAACCGATTTAGGGAAAATTGGAGCAAATGCCGGATGGCCGGACCAAACCAAAGTGAATTATGTACTAATGGTTGAGGAGGGTAGAACGAAATTTAGGAGACTAATGTTCTCGGTGGCTAAGAGCGGCATAAGCAGATTGATTGAGAAAACTTATCAAATTAATCTTAATACAAACGTTGAATTTTGAAATCTGAAATATTATCTGAAATAATATTATTGTGTACAAATTAAATAAATAAAAAAACAAATGATCTCTAGCAGAATACCCTATTTCAGAAATCATTTTCAACACTGTTGAAATTTTAAGTTTTGAGTGAAATTTCCATTCTTTATGCCTATAATATTCTTCCTAAACACCACCAAACTGGACGATGGTCATAAAAAGTTAAGAAGTTCTTCCGGGAATGCTTTCTAAAGTTGCTCTATGAAAACTATCAGATATTCCACCGAGAGATCAACCAAAATTTTCCAGAGAAATTTTTCAAAAAGGCGTTCTGGGAATTTCACTAGGGTTTGCTCCAGCAATTTTATCCGTTGTTCGTTCGGTAGTTTTTTCCCAAGGCTCCGACGGGTGTTTTTTTCCAGAAACATCCTAGCAGTTAATCAATTCTCCCAGAAATTCATTCAGAAGCTTATCTGAAAACTCTTTCACAAGTTCGCCCGATTATTTCACAAGAATTTCCTCCAAGATCTTTTCCAAATTCCTCCAGGATGTATTCAAAGACTATCCCAGGAATTCATTCATCAATTTCTTCAGGATGTTCTGCTAGAATTCGCACAGGATTTTGTTTTTTAGAAGTTTTTCGAGGAATTCTTCGTAGAAGTTCTCAGATAATACTCCATACAATTTCTTTGCGGACTCTCCCAGCTCTTTAGAGGATTTGCTCAATAAAAACGTTCAGTGTGCCTTTAGGAAATTTCTTCAAGTATTTCTCCAGGAGTTTCTCCAATTTCTATCACAGGATTTTATCACTCCTCGAAGAATTCCACCAAGGACTCCTATTGGAACGCCTTCAAAACTCCATCAGAGAATTCCACCAAGGATTCCGCCAGGAATTCCTCCAATGATTTTTCCAAGTATTTCTCCAGAGACTTTTCCTGGAATTTCTCCAAGGATTCTATCACACAAACCATAAGGAGTTTCTCCATGAATTCCTCGAGGAATTTATCGTATGATCCCTCCGTGAGTTCCTTAGGATAATTCACGGAGGAATCCATGGGAAAACCCCTTGTGGAATTCCTGGAGAAATCTTTCAGGGAATTTCAGCGAGCAAAACATCCTTATATACATTTTTAATCTTAAAAAATATGTAGAAATATCCGTTGGAAGTTACGAAGTGACTCCTAGAAGAATTTTTGGGGGAAGCCACAGAGAAATGATTAGAAGCATTCCCGAAAAAAACATCATTGGGAGAATTCTTGATGGAAGTAATCGTAAAGAAATATCTAAGGGTGATTTCCCAAGAAGTCTTTGGAGGAATCCGTGAAAGAATTTTTCAAGTCATTGAAAAAAAACTTTGCTGAAGGAAACTTCGAATAATTCGTGGAGGAATCCTCCATAATCATGAGAGAATCTTTGGAAAACTTCCTCGAGGATCCCTTGAAGGAATTCCAGTAGGTTTCTTTTTTAAAGTTTATGAAAGAACCCATGGAGGAATACTTGAAAAATCGTCAGAAGGAATCTTTTTAGATGTTTATGAAGGTAATTCATAGATTTTTGAGAGAATCCGTTAAGTAATTTGTCTAAATATTTTTGGAGAAGTCCTTGAAGAATTCTTAATAAAATCCTGAAAGAATTTTTGAAGGCAATCTTGTAAAACTTTCTAGTAGATATCTGCAGAAATCGTTGCAGAACTTCTGTGGTACCTTGTGGTATGCACATAATAAATTATTGTATTACTCTATTACGTTTAGCGTGTATGCCCGGATAAAAAATTACCATTCTTTACATGGTAAATATTATTAACAAATGACTGGTTTTATTGTTCACAATAAAACACATAGTAGATATATTGTTACTTTTTACAATAGAAATCAAGCCCATATAGTTCGTACAATAAGTGAACATTAGGCCGTTCGCAATGCTGTTTTATTTTGTATGGCGAGTTTTAAAAATTTTAAAACTCGCCATACAAAATAAAACAGCATTGCGAACGGTCTTAGCTTTATTAGTGACTGATTGATTCGATTGTTTTTCAATAGTTCTATAATAATTTAAAGTTACTATCAGTAAAAATTAATTTAAGTTGTTTTTAAATAGTTGCAAAAGTGCCTGCAAAGTTCTCATGGACTTTTTATTAAAAAAGAGTTTATTTCTCAATTACACTTAAAAACAATTTGTAACAAATGAATAACAATAAGTATTATTGTTGCTTGGATCATGTTTGTATAATCAAATACAAAATCACTTGACACATTTTTTATAGTTTTCGTTTTAAATTTGAGTACAGTAGATGTTTCGGTTATCGAATGTTATTCGCTAAAACTGACAGACGTCAAGCCGTGTTGGCAGAGGAAGCTCTCAATGAATAACTGAGGAAGTACTTATAGAAAACTAGCTGAAAAGCAGGTTTAGCCAAGTGAGGATGTTAAGACAAGAAAAAGATGAACAATGATTTTTCTAATGTTTTCCAATAAATTAAAGGAATCTAGTAAATAGTAAACTGCCATTGATAATAATACAAATACAATTAGTTTAATGGGGTCAATTGAACCGATGTTAAAATAAACATGCAATAATATTTGTTGTTATGTAAACAGATTTCGCCTTTGAAAAACCAAAGAATTCATATTTCTCGGTAACATTTTTCTCCAGCATTCACAGATACTAATGGCCACATGAATTGTGAACGATTTATGATATGGATCATACGACCTGAGGTCTGACTTGTGATATTTGGCAGTTATTTGAAAAGATTGAAGATAAATCTTATCAACAGCTGCCAAGCAATACATACCAGACATACATCAGAGTGTTTGATTCTTATCATAAAATGTGCATATCATTCTGGCGGACGTTAGTGCTCGTAAATGCTGGATATAAATGTTAGCGGGAAATATAAATTCTATGGATTTTCAAAAGCGAAAACTGCTTACAAATAACAACAAATATTATTGTATTTTTATTGTAACAACGATTCATTTGACGCCATTCAATTAATTGTATTTGTATTGTAAGAACAATGAAAAAACATTAAGATATATCGTTATCTTTTAAAAATTGCCCTAAAAATGTCTCATAAAAACACAATACATTCTATTGTTTTTCGCGAAAAAGTGTATGAAAATTTTCTCAAAATTTTATGGTTAAGATACATAACGACCACCATTTTTTATTGTAAAAGTGCCATTTACCATTCGCCGAATGGTATAGAACAATAGGGGTGATGGTGAGTGTGTTGTGTAAATTACAATATGTTTAATGGTGAATATTTTTCGAAAAAATGGTGTTGTAACAATAAAATTTATCGTATTTTTATGATACTTTTTATCAGCCTCTGCACGAATTTGCCCTGTCCCGCTTGTACAATTTGCGTGTTTCGGATAGGGACAGAGAACGCGTTGGTCTTCGTTGCCGGTCTGAAAAGAACTAGTTTATTCTCGAATCATGCTCGCGCACGGGTTATGGTTGGCCAGTGTTGCCAGATAGTTTAGTGTACCTTATGTCGAATTCGTTTTTGAACCTGGGTTGGAACTGGATCGGCGGAAAATGTGTAAACAAACAACATCAAACAAACTTTAGTACAAGCGAAACCGAAGTCGGGTTGGGGTTGAAACTGTGATCTGATCCAGTTCCAACCCAGGTTGGAACTGAATCAAAAACGAAAACGACATTAGTGTTTATATATATGGAATACTAGAATACTACATTCCTCCCTTACTTTAATATTAACAAATGTGATTGATCTTGAAGTCATTAAAACACGCCGGTCGCTTCACCGCTCGGCGTGGTCGTAGTTCCACGTTTTCGCTCAGGACCTCGGCAAAGCCTTCAGTTGGTTGTATCGATCCGTCATCCTTCGAACTCGGGTCTGTGCTCGCCTCGGTGTTGACTGCTTCTTCATTTCCTGTAAAATAAATTGATTAAGCTTTCTGTGTTTACATTAAACCATTATGTTATTTCGAGTTCACCTGCACGTAGCTTTTTCAAATGCGAAATGTTCCGATGGAATACCCGCCCAGAATCATGTGACTTTAATGTCACATTCGATCCCGTCTTACCGATCACTGTTAGCTCATCAGGATGAAAGTTCGTAGCCAGTTTATTGTCCTTTTGAATGCGTTTGGCCACAACTGTGTTCCCGACGTCAATACCGCTATCATTTGCTGAACGTTTTGCATCTGCATATTCTGCTCCTTTAAGCTTTTTCTCGGCGTCTCGATCTCGGATTTCTTCTAGAATTTTGTTTCCTTTAATGATCATTCCAGGAATTTTGTCCTTCAGAACTCGTCCGAACATAAGGATTGAAGGTGCTACTCCCGTTGTCGAATGTGGTGTCGAATTTTGCATAAGAGCAAACATCCTGAGATCCCATTGCCAATCAGATCCATCCGTCTCTTGACTAATTTTCAAGCGTTTGACTATGGTACGGTTCATACGTTCTACTTCCCCGTTTGCTTGGGGCCAATATGGGGTGGTTTTCCTGTGTTCGATTCCAAATTGACTGCAAAACTGTTGGAATTCTGAACTGATGAACTGTGGTCCATTGTCAGTTTTTAGAGATTCCGGAAAACCGAACCGACAAAATGTTTCGTGTAATGCTCGAACCGTCAGGCTGGCCGTTGTCTGCTTCATCACAATGATCTCAGTGAATCTGCTAAAATAGTCAACGATTACTAGGAGACTATGACCAGATGGAAGTGGACCAAGGAAATCTGCAGCTAAATCCACCCACGCACGATCTGGTAATTTTGTAGAATGAATCGGCATAGGCGGGTCAAGCGCTGATACTAGTGTACAGGCCTTACACTGCTTGACATATTTTTCTACTTCCTTGTCTAAGTGTGGCCACCAGACTTTCAGCCGCAACCGACGTTTCATAATTTCGATTCCTGGATGTGACTCATGTGCAACTTTCAAAATTTTCGATCTGAGGCTGTGAGGTATAACCAGTTTATCGCCCCTCAGCAACATGTTTCCGACTTTGCAAAGCTCCGTATTGAATGGTTTGAAATCCCTCAAACTGTCTGGCCATATTCCGGCATCCATGCTCTGAAAAACGTTTTGCATCTCGTCATCTTTAGCAGATTCGCTTTCCACTTCTTGCAGAGTGATTGCATCGGGCACGTTGGCCAAGGCTATTTGGTATATACAGGCTTCGGTTGCTACATCGAATTCCTTCGGAGGCGAGGTGGATAGCCTTGAGATTGCATCGGCTAAGTTTTCAGATCCTGGTCTGTATTCTACTTCGTACCGATAACACTGGAGCCGCAACACCCACCTCTCAATTCTTGCACAAGGTTTAGCGCGTTCTTTGAACAAAAACAATAGAGGTTTGCAGTCAGTAACTAGCTTGAAACGAACGCCCAATAGGTATAAGTGGAATTTGTCCACTGCCCAAACGAGACCAAGAGCTTCACGTTCAGTTTGGCAATACTTCCTTTCTAAATCCGTCAACGTCTTGCTTGCGAACGCAATTACCCGTGTCTGTTTGTACTCATCTTGTTGCAGAAGCACTGCTCCTAGGCCAAGGGGCAGATCACTCTTTGCATATGCATTTGATTTGCATCTAATGTATGAAAATGCATTTTTATGTTTTTTCATCAACTTAGCATTGATATACTCGAATGTCAAACCAAAAGTTTTCAAAACATAAAAACTCCGTTGTGATGGATAGATCATATTTGCCAATTTATTTTTTTTTACAGTTTAAACAGAAAGTTTGGATCGAAATCGTGAGTATAGTGCTATTAACTAGGTCGGCAAACTAATATCGCGAAAATCTTTTCAGGAGTAGTTTTGGCTTCGGATGGAAACGTGGATGGAAACGACCGTTTAACTGGTTTACCCACGACAAATATAAGAGTGCTAGACGTCCAGGGAGGGTCTGGATGCGACCTGCTGGCTGGGGCAACTTTCTCAGAGATCGTTAAAACTCTACAGTTAAACTGGAGGACCATATATAGAATGAGAAGCAATATTGAACAAAAAAATAAAAAATTGTAAAATAGAATCTTTCTTATTAAGTGAACATCAGGCAAGTTCTTCACGCAGTAAGGAAAGACTGTTTTATTGCTTCAGAAAAAGTCAATGTCACTTCGGCAATTTGCCTGCCATTCGATTGGCCTTTGATAATTAGAATTCTTTATCTGAACTAGCATACATGCCGACAGCACGATTCGACCTAATAATTGGGAATTTAATTCACTTGATACATGATACCTATAATCAGAATCATCTACATGGTCTGCAGTTTGTATGAAAAATGCTGGGTAACGTCTATCTGAAGGAATAAAATGTGCCGCATTTGCGCATGCCACCAATGCTCGTTAGCAATTTCCTCATTTCCTGTATCTCTTCTCCCTCGAGGAACCGGCAAGGCTAAACAAACATGGAGGTTTTTGCCTGGGTTTTTGTTTCAATTTTCGCATCACTGTCAGTACATAACCGTCCTGCCAATTGTATTATCGAACGCTTATAGGATATTACCAGATCTTTGGATTGCAAAAGTAAATTGTTTCGATGTGCTAGTCAGTTAGCACTATTTGAAACTTGTTAAGCTTGTTGATCGAAACTGACAACTGCCCAGGCAACTGTCAACAGTCAATCATTGTAGTATTGTAGTAAGCCATGGGTTGACAATTTATAAATGAATGAATGAATGCATTCAAATGCATTTGAATGCAAACAATTTTGACGATGCATCAGATGTTCAAAGAGTGATCCACCCCTTGTCCTAGGCTCGTCGGACTCGCATCTGCGATCACTATACAGAGATCCTTTGGATTATAATAACCCAAACAGCATGAATCAGATACTGCTTTTTTGACCTCCTCAAAACATCGTTGATGGTTCTCCTTCCAGACAAATCTTTCGCCTGTACGCAGTAAACTTCTGATAGTGTCTGTCTTTTCAGCCAGATTAGGTATGAACCGACCCACGTAGGTCACTAGTCCCAAAAAACTGCGCAGTTCTGATGTGTTTCGAGGTTCACGGAGAGATTTTATGGTTGCTATTCTGCTTTCTTTTGGGCGTATGCCTTCGGGTGATAATTCATATCCCAGGAAATCTAGGCGAGTAGCGTTGAAAATACACTTCTCTTTGTTCAGCCTGATCCCATAAGATGCGAGTCGATCAAGTAAACGTTTAAGTCTCTCGTCGTGCTCTTCCTGACTGTTTCCTGTAACCAACAAATCATCCAAGTATACAACTACTCCCGGTAATCCTGCCACAATGGATTCCATGACTTTTTGGAAAAGTTCAGGAGCGCATGAAATCCCAAACATTAATCTCTTGTATCTAGTAAGGAAAAAAATGATCATTTACAGTCGGTTTTATTCTTTATTCCTTATTTAACCAAAAGTACATCAAAATCAATTTACCGAAATAGTCCCTGCTTCGTGATAAACGTCGTAATTTCTCTGGAACGTTCAGATATTTCAACCTGATGGTAGGCCTCTTTGATGTCTAGTTTAGAAAATCGTTGTGCACCTTTTATACCTGCGAAAAGCTCCTCTACGAGAGGCAATGGATGAGTCTCCCGAAGAACCGCTTGATTTGCCCGCCTCATGTCCACGCACAGCCTAATTTCTCCTGAATCCTTTAAGATTGGTACTACTGGAGAAACCCACGCAGACGGCTGCCGTACTCGCTCGATGATGTCTTGATCAAGTAGACTTCCTAGCTTTTGGGCGATCTTATCTTCCAAAGCGAAAGGGACGCGTCGGTAAGGTTGTTGAACTGGGGGTATGTTGCTGTTGATTGGGATTTCGACAATCACGCCTTTAATTTTGGGGAATGTAGTTGTCTGTTCCCTGACCGCATCGATGTTGTAGCCAATTTTTAGTACCTTCAGTTCTTTCGCGGTATCGTCTCCCAGCAGACATTGACGACCGTCTTTCGCAATGTAGAACGTAGCTTGGGTTGTATTTCCTCCAGCTTCAATTTCAGCCGTAAACATCCCTGTTAACTCCAAGAGATCCTCCGAGCCGTACGCTTTGAAAGTGCGATCCACGTTCGCTTGGAAGTTGATCTTTGCATTCGCCTTTTTTAGATGTTCCCATGTGACCGGGTCGATGAGATTTGCTGCTGCCCCTGAATCAATTGCCATAGGGATTTCAACCCCACCGACTGTGAATCGGAAAACGTTCTGACCCATGATGTAGCAAATTTCGTCTACGCTTCCCTCTGGCTTGCTGACATCCTCGCTTTGCTGAACCATTTTGATTCTTTTCACAGGTGGCGTTGAAGAGGTTTCATTTGATTCCAGGTCCGAGCGTTGGTACGGTCTTTTAGTGCACCATTTGGCAAAATGGCCTACCCGTTTGCATTGCAAACATTCGGCATTTTTGGCCACACACTTTGGGCTGTCTTTGACATGCCCACGGCGACCACACGCAAAACACAATCGGTTGTCGTTGTCCATTTGAAAAGGTGGCTGTCGGAAACGCGTATTTGGCTGTGGAGGCCAATTCCCCTTAGGGTTGAATCTCTGGTCACGTCTGAAGGTATACTGTTGAGGTCGGGGAAACTGATATCCACGCTCTTTCGACGATTGATAGGACCATTCGGGTTGCGTCGGAAATGAAGATTGCGGTCGGGGTCTGTACTGTTGAACTTTATTCACAGCCATCGTGGGATTTGAGCGTTCGCTGAGCTGCACCAACTCCTTACACTGTATTTCGACCTCTTCGATGGTTTTTCCAATAGCCACGACCTCGCTGAGTGGGCGGTCTTTTTCCAAAATTTTCTTCCGTAAGGCTGAGGAAATACATTTCTCTGCTATTTGATCAATGATCATGCTCTCTAGTACCGATGTCCCTTCCTGATCAAAATCACATCGGTTGGCCTGTACCCGCAATTTCATGACAAAATCGTTGAATCTTTCACCTTGCTGTTGTGAGATTTGTCGAAAGATGTGACGCTCGTAGGTGCGCCTTCGGGATGGCTGAAAATGTGCGTCCAGTTGCTCAATCGCTACATCGTAGAACGGGGGGTCTGGTGAAACATGGGGTACGTTGTTCACTTCCGGAAGGCTGTCGAAAATATCCTGAAGAACCGGTCCTCCTAAATGGAGGAGCTGATTTCGCTTCTCTCGCTGAGATGTTACTCCTTGGGCTTCCAAACAGTACTCCAAGCTACGCTTCCATCTTCTCCACTCTGAAGCGAGCTGAGACTGGTCCACTTTTGCATCGAACGGTTTAACCGGTCGTACCAAATCCATTCCTATAAATCAATCATCATGAAGTTTACAATGTTCCCTCCAATCAGTTAAATAAGGTCCATTTCTGTGGTGCTTTCTGTTGCCTTAAAAGCTATTTTCATCAAGCACTCATGCATGGGCAAAAATTAAATGCATGCAGCTTACAGCTCAAACGATATCTGACAGTAGAAAAAATATGCATCCAGTACACGGCCCAATGACGTCGTTTCTATGAAATAACCCCTCACAGCATACTTCAAAGTTTTGAATCCGGCCTTCAACCCATTTCATTTACAACCTTTCTTCATAAATCCCAGACACACATCGTATTTATTTTATTGTTATTGTTATTATTATTATTATTATTTTTTTTTTTTTTGAATCCGGCTTTCAGCCCATTTCACTCACAATGGTCGAAACATTAAGCTACAACTCTCGTTTTATGTTAAGGATTAATTTTCTTAGTAAACCAAGTGTATCCAGCTCACAGCTCATTTCACATACCTATGTTGTTAGTTTTGAATCCGGCATTCAGCCCATTTCATGTGTAATAAAAATTAATCGAAAATCGTCCATTATGAATCGCAGCACCGTTTTATTTTCCATTACTTTTTCTAATGTCAACGAAGTATCCAGTTATTTCTAATCTTTCTGTTGATTTGAATCCGGCTTTCAGCCCATTTCATTTTTAATTACTATTTCAACTGTCAACGATAAATCCGAGTCCGGAGTTCATGTTTCTATACAACTTCAACTTACATGGTCTTTCCTTTTATTTGTCGCGTTTTTTTATGCGTTATATCCGGCATTCAGCCCATTTCATTTTGAAATTAAAAAAAAACCAAAAGAGCTCATAATTAGTATATGAATAATACTAATACACTCTTGAATTAAATGCGGAATTCAGCACTTTATATGTTTATGTTTAGTGCCCCTTTGAAAGAGGTTAACTAACCATCATTCACAATAATAGTTTAAATAGACATCCGACTATTTTACAGAAATGGATGTTATTTTTTTTTTCCAACAAAAACCTAAATAAAAGAACGCCGAACAAGACAAATATTTGAATCATTTTAATTTTGTACTTACGGTTTCGTCGCAACTCACCACCCTCGATTCTTAACCTAGGAAATCATCCAAGGGCTGGGCACCCCTAACTCACCATCAAGCATACCAGCAGTGAAGCTTTTCTCTCACAGATTGTGTGCGCACAACTACTACTTGGTGATGGTCGTTGTCATTGATTAATAAGTTGATTCACATCTACAAATAACCGCTCGTCCATTTCACCCACCATTTGGTAATTGAATTCTCACAGCCTCATATATTCACTCACTCCACATATACATTTGTATCCCAAGCAGCGATCAACGGTACGGGTGCCACTTGTTTTTTCACTTGTTCTCTTCTCTTCTATCAACATTCTCACGGTAACAGAGACTCTCCGTTCCCATGTACCACACACCATCACACATTCCAAATTTTCCAACGCCATCACTTCTCTCGCGCTAAGCAGCCCCTCTACTGCAACGTGATCTCGCATGGTATTCCATCTGCACTAAGCGCAAAACCCGTTTCGCAAATGGTCAATGGACTTTTTCTTTCTGTTGCTTCCCATTGAAAACTCACATCACGCCTGCCAGCATACTTAGCCCAACTATCACCACCAAAGCACTTCCATCTCACATACTCTCTTCCACTCTTCGTTAGCACGCATTGGTGTTGGTAGCGTCATATTGCTGTTTCTCACTCCCTTCCGTTTTTTTTCCACTCCACTTGAATGATAAGACGCCATTTTGGAAGCAATGCAATTTTTTTCACCTGATTTTCTTTTGCCTTTTCCCGTCATTTCCCCATCACATTTTCAAGATTAGATGCCAAAACCCCCTTTTTCGCACATAATTCTTCATTTTCTTAGTAATGCATGATTGCATTTCACTTAAACCGATCACCCAACTCAACAAGCACGTTTTGCACTGAAACTTTGCCCAGACATTCGATACTTTCTACTTTATTTTAACACCACAGAAAGGACTGCCGCGATAAATTATTGAAATTATTTACTTTTCTTCAACCGAAAACTTACTTTTCTCCACTTTTTCACTTGTTAATTAATAACCTTTTTTTTTCGCCGCCAGTGTACAATTTGCGTGTTTCGGATAGGGACAGAGAACGCGTTGGTCTTCGTTGCCGGTCTGAAAAGAACTAGTTTATTCTCGAGTCATGCTCGCGCACGGGTTATGGTTGGCCAGTGTTGCCAGATAGTTTAGTGTACCTTAGTGTTTATATATATGGAATACTAGAATACTACACCGCTCACTCCCACAGAACATTTGAAAACAGCGCGCACAGTAAAAGTCAAATTTGACTTTTACTGTGCGCGCTGTTTTCATGTTTTCTGTGGGAGTGAGCAGTAGGCCAGATTCGTGCAGAGGCTCATTGAGTATCTGTCATATGTGGAGATGTTGTTATTGTTGTCTGGAGTGTGAATCATTGTATGTAATATTGAAGTATCGGTAATAAAGTGTATACAAATAATGAAAACAGTTGTTGAATAATCATTACAGAGAAAGATTCTCACATTGGCGACGAGAACGGTGAACAGTGCATGTGAAATTAGTTTAATTTCGGTTCGGGAAGTGTTGTCTTTGGAAAAAGAAAGAGATGAGTGGTGTGTGTGTGTGTGTGGTGTATGCAGAGTGGTGATGACCTCCAGGGCCCTGTAGCATAATCGGGCTAATAATATTAGCTACAAGTTACAAGTTACAAGTACTAATATTACAAGTGCTAATAATTTGTGTTGCATAAAGGCTCAATTTTCCACTAATATTATTAGCACTTGTAATATTAGTGACCATGAAAATACAAGTTGTTTTGGTTTGTTTACCTGTCAAAATTCATCCGACAGTTCACTATTAATTTGAAATGGCAGTTGATGTTGTTTATATTCTGCATTTTCCGCGTAACATCCGGAAATAACTTCATTTATTCCGAAGTTTTGCATTCTTTATACGATAGATGAAGAAAAGCATTATGCTGTTTGGATAATTTTCGGCCGCTCTGACGAAATATTTTTTTACAAAGTATGGCACTGCAAGTACCTAGATTTTTAGTAAAATGTCCCAAACATTTAATAGTAATGGTTGAAAAACAATATATAAAGATTTAGCAACATGTATTATGCTTCTTGTTAAAATTCCAAGTGATCTGGGATGCAAAAATTGAGCTTTCACCTACTTTTATATGTAGCAACTCGATTCGAGTTACTGTATGTATATTGTAGCTCTTGATTAGCTTAATGATGCGCAATACAAGCAATTGATTCAAATTTATTTCGCATCTGCAACTTTACCTGTGCTTATGCAGTGACCATTATAACCATAACTTTACCAAGAACCTCCAATCAAAGATGGGTATTGTAGAAACTTTGGAGAACTTGAGAGACTCAGCAGAAATTATATTTTGGATACAAAGTGACATCAACGCAATTTTCTCTTCAATGAGTTTCGAATACATACTGCCAAATTTAATCGTCGAAAACTGGAATTAAGGTTGACATGTTAGATAAATAATATCTTTTGAGTTCATCAAAATGGTAAATCGATATATTCAAAACTAAATATGACTTCTGCAATACTTTAAATCTAACTTGTAAATTATTTTACAAGACCTTTGAGACTTGTAATCAAAAGTACAAGTCATAGCTAATATTTTATACTTGTAGTTTGTTTATGCAACATACACTTGTAAATTCTACTAATAATATTAGTCCATCCGACTTGTAGTATTGGACTTGTAACTTGTACTTGTAGTATTTTTATGCAACAGAAAATTATAAGTTACAAGCTACAAGACTAATATTATTAGTAAAATTTTCATTATGCTACAGGCCCCAGGTGATGACTTGTGATTGAGTTTCAACATTGGAATCAAAAAGGTAAATATTGTGTACTAACTGTTCAATATGAATCAAACAATCTATTTGTACCTTCGACTAATGACAATGATCAACCTGTGAGAGATATTGATGGTGATCGGTATTGTTTAGTTCAAATCGATGACAATCACTATTGTCAGATAAAGAAATAAAGAACTGTGAAGAAAACCTAAGTTTCGTTGATTGTGATATTGGTACTCGTTGAATAGGGTTGTTGTCCTAAATCTAGACTTAAATGCTGAATGATGAATGAAGTATTGATTTGTTAACCGGATGGCCGAGGAAGGCGTAGAGGTGAAACAATATTTTGAAATCAAATTTTGCCGTTGCTGTTAAAAGCCAGTGAATGCGATGAAAGCCAATGAAGGCGATAAAAGCTAATGGAGGCGACATTCTTGAAATAGCCGTAAAAGGCGGAAAGGATTACAGATAGAAAAGCCGTTGAAGGCGGAAAGCAGGAAAAATGTTATAGGCAGAAGAGCCGACTAAGGCGAAAAACTGTCGATAACGGAAAGATCCGTCGGAGAGTGAAAAGCTGTTGAAGGCGGAAAAAGCCGTTGAAGGTGGAAATGCCGTTGAAGGCGGTAAGACCTGCAAAGCAGATATAGTCGATTCTTTGTAGAGCCGTATAAGGCGAATTGTGTTATTAAAATTTAAAGTACTAAAAACGCAACAGTGTCGTAAATTTCGTAAGAAACAGATTACCAGCCAACGCAGATTTAAGGGCTGTTTGCAGATCAGAAGGAATTTCTCGGCCTATATTGAGGCATGGGAAATTCCTTGGCTGAATCACTCAAGAAACCGTTTTTTTCTTCGATCGCAATACGCAGTTGCGAAGAAATGATAGTTCAAATGGCAGTCACCGTAGAAAGTTTCTGCCAGGAATCGTTCTAGAAGTTTCTTGAGCGATTTCTATTGAACTCCAATCTGGGCTTTTTAAATAAATTGGACCATTAAAATGAAATTTCACACCAATTAAGTGGCAGCTGGGAAGGCGAAAGACAAAACTAAACTTTAGGCTGAGCGTGACTAGAAAAACAGGAACGAATAGTATTTGAATATGTTCCAAATGCGAATCTAACTGAGCGGATACTGAGATTGTTGTGGACCCACCTCAGGTGATATATATTGAAGTTATCATTGCTCAGTAAAGTATAAATAAGTCTACGAGACGTAAAAAGGGTTGGCTCTTGAAACCAAATTAACATGAAGACATGATTTAACTAATGCTTTGTCCTCTCTTACAAGACTAAAAATGTAACTTCAAGACAATTAACATCAATGTGTGAGAATAATTAAACTGTCTTGATAGTTTGCAAGATAGGAAGTCAAAATGACAGTTAAAGCATTCGTTGAAGCTAGACGACATATTCAGAGCAGTGTTGCTTACCACTAACCTGTTAAGTATCATGCTAGTCAAATGGCTAGTTGAATTGGATATTAAAAAAAAATCGAACAATAAAAAAATGAAACTTTTCGGCTTAACTAGATGTCTCAGGAATTCGAGTAAAAGGCACTTTATAACCTATTGAATGCCACTAAATGTTTATGCGATTCAAGTACAGTGAGTTCTTGAGTAATCACTTCTGAAGTCTTTGAATATAAAATGTATCGGGTGTGGTCAGGAGGGGCATTTTGATTTATAATTGCCTAACACTGGATATAGTGCCATTTTTGCTAATGAGTGGGCCGTCTTGCCAAGAACTGTGGAACAAGTTAGAGAACAAGGTATTGCGCATTGCGCAGTTAAAAGTGCGACGAGGAAATGCGGAATCTCTAATAAAGGTGCGATTTAGTGTCAGATCGTTTCGGTGTCTTCACCGCACTTATTCATTAGCTCATGATGAATAAGTGCGGTGAAGACACCGGAACGATTTGATGCAATATCGCACTTTTATTTAAGATTCCGCACTCCGTCGCAGTCCAGTTAGCAATGCAATAAACTATACAGCAGTACGCTCAACAACAAATTCTGCACAATAATTTCCTTACAGGAAGAGATAAATTTTGATCAGTTAAAGAAGTATTGAAACTATTTTTGAGGAGAATAACGTACAGTATATAAAAAGCACAAGATATTGGAATAATAAAAGATAATCATTTCTGTAACTACAGGAATAGATATATCTAATGAAAGCTGGATTATGGGGTTTGTTTTTCAGTCGAGCTTCTTAATGCAAACAGGTACCATTTACTAACATGTTACCTTGTTTGAATTTTTAGATTTCATACACTGAAAAAACTGCAAATATTGTATGCATGTGTCGCTCAAATAGATTTTTGCAATTTGTCATAGATAACCCTTTCACATAGTTTATGTAAGGTCCATCGATTTTATGTGTGATCCAGCGTGGAAAACGAGTATGTGTGTATAAATAAAATTTATATATCACATTCATGGATTTTTACCAATAAAAATGCGTGTATATGTATAAGTGATATTTGTGTTAATAAATTCATTGAAAATTTGAATAAAAACGTGCTTTAAATTGTTTCAGTACAAAGAAATGAATCGTAGAGGCAAGCGTAAGGGCCATCATGACACAGACAATCATGGTCAGTGTGCACTACGTCAGACTTGTAGTGAAATAAGTGATATGATAGACAGATGATTGAGCTTTGCAATAATGCAGAATATTCTAGTCCGATCCTACGAACTGAGAATATTATCAATATGATGAGCATATGTAGAAAATCAGAGTTACTTAAAGATAAAAAGTTCTAAATTTTGACGGTACATTGAATGCGAATAATTTGGAAAAGGCTTGTTGAAATAGCTTCATTAGGTATCTAGAGTGAGAACATAACATGTTGAGGTGCTTTTGCAATATTTTGGAGTTACACCATTAAAATAAGTCCTAGAATTATTATTATTATTTCTTTATTATAGAGATTTTCAGCCCTAGGCTGGTTCATCTCTTTAAAAATATGACGGGGGTTGAAAAGGGAAAGAGGAGAACCCTGGCAGAGTCAGGGCACTATGGGCCAGAAATCAAAATTTCGCGACAAAATTCAAAAAAGTTGTTTTTTTTTAGATAAATCTATTTTTATATATGTATGATTGTTTGGGCTATGTTTGATTGTATGCCGACTGATTTTTTTTATTTGTTACAAAATTGTATCGTTTTTTGTATGGAGAAACTTCTTGTAAGCGAAAATTCTCAATTTTAACCAATATTAAGGAAAATATAATTTGTGGTGAACAATGTGCCCAACAAATATAACGTCTACATTTCCCAACAGCGGGTCTCCAGTTAGCTTAGTGGTTGGGGTTATGGATCGCCAATCTGGAATCAGCGGGTTTGATACCCGGTTCCGGCCGGGAAAAAAATTCTCGACTCCCTGGGCATAGTGTATCATTGTACTTGCCTCTCAATATACAAATTCATGCAATGGCAGGCAAAGAAAGCCCTTCAATTTATAACTGTGGAAGTGCTCAAAGAACACTAAATTGAAGCGAGGAAGGCCCAGTGGGGATGTCGAGCCATAAAGAAAAAGATAAAGATTTCCAGTAAATTTAGTATATTTTGCATATTTGATGCACAAATTGCGATATCTCTAAGTTTAAATTAAACTTTTACAATATTTACTCAAATTCCATGGTTTTTTTGCCAATTTGTTCAAAAAGTAGTAGTATTCGACCGTGTTCGACATGCAACTGGTCTAGGAAGCTAGTTGACACTCTTCTTTTTCGGATGCTACCGGACTTTTTTTGCGGGAATTTGCGGGGAATAAAGATAGAGTGATTTTAGTGCATGCGTTAATTTTACAAAACTATGTTTTACGCTGTGCTTCAATAACCAACAACTAAGATCCATTTTTGCCATTACGACGCAATCTCTTTATGGCTTGCGAAACAATACGCAACAAAGGTTTCGTTTCAGGTAAGACTGTGATTGTAGGTGTTTAAATCAATATCACACACTTACTCAAAATGCAAAGTTTCGGTACATCAATTGACCACACGAATTTATGATTTTTAATAAGCTCAATTTATGTATACAGGGATTAGTTTTCGATGAAAAAATCCGCTGCTCAGGTGTTTCAGATGTCCGGCATTTGGCCGAATGTCGCTTGGCCGAATTATGTTCAAAATAGTTCAGAGACCCTTTTTCAAATTCTAGCTTCCAATTTGATCATCATTAATTGTTCCTTTTTCCTTCCTCCAATCATTGATTATTCTTTCTAGTTTCACAATTCAGGGGTTAGTTGGCGTTGAAACTGTCAATATTTTGTCAGAGAATTTTCCTCCTTTTAATCATAGGCGATTATTTTGAGTTATATTGACAAGGAGAACAGTGGCACGATCGTTTCTTCTTCAGTCAAACGGCATTCAGCCAAATGGCGTTCGGCTAAGCGGCAATCATCCAAATGACAGTCGGCTAAATGACTCGGAGCCGGTATTTGAACAATAAATAAATTACGCTCGCTCTTCGTACATATGTGCGAGTGGGATGGATATATTTGCGATAAAGAGAAATATTTAATTTTCCTTGAAATATTCAAAATGCCGTGTCATTGATTGGCTCGGTAGCTAAGTCGGTAAAGCACTTGTGCAGCATATAAGGGTCGTGAGTTAAAATTTCACTTGAGCTGTGGATTTGGCCCTAATTTCATTAATAATGTATCCATCTGTATGTACGTTGGATTATTTTTATTTTTTTATTGATCACATGGATTGATATACTTTGCACATTGAGTAAGTGTGTGGTCTTGATTTTAAAGCTTATAATCACATTTATATCTGAAACAAAACCTTCCAGAATGGTAGTTGTTTGTTGCTATGAATATTGTTTGGCAAGTCATAAAGTCATTGCGTTGTAATGGCAAGAGTAGATGATTATTGAAGCCCAGCGTGAAATATTGAAAAATTAAAGAAAGCACTAAAATCACTCTAACTTGGTTTCCCGCAAACTCCCGCAAAAAAGTCCGGAAGCATTCGAAAAAGAAGAGTCCAAACTAGCATCCTATACCGGTTGCATGTCGAATACGGTCGAATACTTCTACTTTTGGAACACATTGGCAAATAAACCGTAAAATTTGAGTAAATATTGTAAAATTTTCTTTTTAAGCTTGAAAGCATCGCAATTTGTGCACCAAATATGCAAAATATGCTATATTTACTTTTCGGAAATGTATGCGTTTTACTTGTTGGGCACATTTTTCACCAAAAATAACATTTTTCTAAATATAGGTTAAAATCGAGAATTTCCGCTTATAAGAAGTTTCTCCATACAAAAAACGATACAATTTTGTTACAAATCGAAAAAATCAGTCGGTATATAATCAAACATAGCCCAAATAATCATACAAATATAAAAATTGATTGATCTTAGAAAAACAACTTTTTTGACTTTTGTCGCGAAATTTTGATTTCTGGCCCATAGTGCAGGGAGGGGAAAAGGGTTTAACAGAGTTTTTGTGCGTAGTATGAACGCGAAAATAACTGGCAACTGGTGGGGTTGTCTGGTCCGGGTCTAGCTGGGTCTGTCATAATCAAGCTTGGTAGGTCTTGTAATAATCCATCGGGGTCCGTTTTCGTTGCAGGTCAGTCTTCTTGGTTTGTAGTTCCGTTCATGTTCCAAATACAGTTCCTGTGGTGCGGTCTGCCTCAGAATCTCACTCCGTGCCAGTTCGGGTTTGGAATCCACATGAAACCGGGATGAGTGAGTCGCAGGTTAGTTTTGTTGTTGTCCGTGTCAGGCTGGGTCTTTCATTGGCTTGAGGGAGTGAATGTTTGGTTCCTTAGAAGTGTCCGTTGTTTGAGCTGGGTCGTTATCGGGGTTTGTGGTTACAAGTTTAATTTCAAAGAGAGTGCCCTTGATGTGCTCAGGGCTCCACCCTGTGCGAGTCCTGGCTTGGAACCCACAGGGGCAGAGATGACGAGCCACGGACAGTGGGATGTTTTAAATTTGGTCGTACAGCCCTGCGTCTTTTAGAAATAGAAGCAACGTTGTTTGCCGGACCTCATCTGGAGATAGAGCGCTTTGTATGTCCGTGATATTGTACTGAGTACGTAGATCCTCCAGGGTTCTGCAGTTTGCGATAATATGTTCCACTGAATTTGGTTCTGAGCAGGTATCGCAACGAAGTCGGAAATTCCCGGCGCCGCCCATTCTATGGGAAAGTCTAGTATGCCCTGTTCGCAGTCTAGACAGAACAACTTGATCTCTTCGAGATGTCAGGTCCGGCCAACGCTGCGGGCTCGGTTTGATCTTCCGGATAAAAAGTGTTTGCCTCGACCAGAGAGAGTCCCACGCTTCTCTGACCCTGTGTCTAAGCCACATCTTGACATCGTCCCCCGGTATCTTCGGGGTGAGGAGTGCTCCTTCACGACCGAGAGAAGCCAGGCTGTCAGCTTCTTCGTTCCCCTTGATACCGCAGTGGCCCGGCACCCACATGAAGGTGACCTCATTTTGGCATTCGTTCAGCAACTCCTGAATCTCCTGGACGGAAAGGATGTTTATTACTAGGGCTCTGCAGAGCATCGAGTACGCTGGCCGAATCCGACACGATTAGCAGTGGGGCAGAGCGGGGGTGAGCAATGGCTCGCGATATCGCTGCCGCCTTGGCTGAGAACACCGAGCACAGGCTTCCTAGTCGGTGAAACTCGTTGTAGTCTTTACTATGAATGCCGATGCCAACCAACTCATCCTTTTTAGAGCCGTTAGTGTAGATAATTTCCGTTTCTCGGTACTTCTCACAGACTCTTCTTGCAAAGCTGGCCTTGACGCTTTTAGGGTTTGCGCCTTTGCGGAAATGCCTCTTGATGGTTACGTCCACCATTGGCTTCTCTGCCGCCCAGCTTCTAGGGCCGATCCGGTGGAGACCAGCCACCGGGGGAAGCCGAGGGATGGCCATATCCGTTAGGGCTCGGTTGGCTTGGTTGCCGAGGAAGCCAACGGACCCATCGTCAATTGTGCTCTGTAGGTATCCGACGGCTCGGCAGCTAATCGTCAAGGTTAGCTTATGTTGAAACGGCAGTGCACCTATCTCGGCACAAGCTGCCAGGGCAGGTGTTGACGGTAATAAACCTGATATTGTGCGGATTGCACCGTTGTAAACTGGTCCTAGGGTATTCAGTTACTGCTCCGTCGCCCGGCAGGTGATTTCGACCCCGTAAAAAATTCGGCTGGTGATAATAGCATCGGCTACTCGAAGACGGGACTGTCGGTCACTACGCGTGCGTTTCCCAGATATCGCTCTGAGCAGATTTAATCGGGTCTTGCATCGGTCCTTGACCTTGCCAAAATGGTTGCGAAATGAAAGCGTTCGATCCAGTGTGATTCCAAGCACTTCTAAGGTTTTTTGATTAGGGATCGGAACACCTTTGACTTTCAGCTGTGCTGAGGGAGGCGTGTGACGATGTTCACAGATATGCAGCCGGGCACATTTTTTAGCTGCAAGCTCAAAACCATTTTTGTCCGCCCATCCAGCGACCGCAGTGACTGCGGCTTGCAGCTTCCTCCGTGTGGCCTTTGGGTGTTTACCGGTGACTAGCAACAGAATGTCATCTGCGTATACTAGGATGTATACTCCTGCTGGCAAGATGTTGAAAACACCATTCATTGCTACCAGGAACAGGGTTACCGCAATTACCGAGCCCTGGGGGACTCCAGTTTCCTCTCGAGTTGGCTTGGATAAATGGTTGCCTATGGCAACTTGGAAAGTGCGGTTGGTAAGGTAGTGCTTAATGAAGTGCAAACAGTGACCTGTTACGCCCCAATCGGCGAGCTGCTGCATGACTCCCGGCATCCAGGCTCTGTTATACGCTTTAGCCAAGTCTAGTGATGCTACCTCAATGTGGTCTCCTCTCTCCAACGCTTCGTCTAAAATTTGGCCCAGGGCGGCCAGGTATGACCCCGTGCCGTGGCCAGCTCTGAAGGCGTGCTGCCTGTGATCCAGACGGCCTTCGGTTTCGAGGTGATGCACAAGCCGTCTGTTTACCAGTCGTTCCATCACTTTGGCAATGCAGCTGGTAAGTGTGATTGGGCGAAAGTTGTCCACAGTGTTTGTGGGACCCGATCCCTTCGGAATTGGGATAACAATGCCGTGTCCCCAACTGCTGGGCAGAGTATCGTTTAGCCATTCTTTATTGATGGTGTCTAACAGGCGCTTCTTACCGATCGGGGGGAGATTTCGGATCATCGGGTATCCAATTTTGTCTGGGCCGGCTGATTTGCCTTTGGTTTTCCGAAGGACGAAGATTAATTCCTCCATTGTGAAGGGTGAGTTGAAAAACTGTCCCTGATCCGCCGGCACTATAAAATCAGTGACGGCTGTTGCAGCTGTCGGATGTCGCTTAAGAAAGGCGTCACTGTATCGGTTGATAGATGATATTCCCCCAAAATGGTCGGATAGAGCATCCGCTATTGTTGCTGCGTCTCTGGTTGTGGTATTTTGTATTTTCAGGGCAAATCCCTTTTGTCGCCTTTTTCCTTGCAGAGCATTCAATCGTCCCCAAAGTTGGGACGCAGATTGGTCGTCGTTAATCTGGTCTAGGAAGGTGGCCCAGGAAGCATCCTTTGCCTCTCGGATGACCTGCCTGCACTTGTTTCGAGCTTCATGCCATTCGTTCGCTATTTTCTCCCAATCCGGGTGTTCAGTCGGGAGTCGCTTCAGGTGCCTCAGGGCTTTCCGACGTGCTTTTACCGATTTCTTTACCTCGTCTGTCCACCAGTGGAGAGCTTTCCGGCCTGGATTAGGGCTGGTTTGGGGTATCGTGTTCGCCGCTGCCTCTCCAATGACAGAGGAAAGATCCAGTATGTCTTCTGGGGGGTTAGTATATAGACGATCCTCAAGCTGCGCTTGAAAGCTAGCCCAGTCTGCTTGGTCAAACTTCCATCTAGGCCTCCTGGAAGTTTTTGGGACATCGCTGCCCGTGAGGGTGACCAATATTGGCCGGTGATCGCTTCCGTGCATGTCCTGGTCTGCTTCCCACGTCAGTTTTTCAATTATCTGTGTGGTTGCTAAAGTGACGTCTATGGCCGATTCTATTATGTTTTCCTTGCTTCTGCGGTTCACTCGGCCAAAGGTATTAGAACCGTCATTCAAGATTGAAAGTCCATGTTTGTTGGCAGTGTTGACAAGGATAGAACCCCGGAGATTTGATGTCCTGCTTCCCCATGCTCGATGATGACTATTGACGTCACCGAGGATCAGCCTAGGTTCTGGAATCTGTTGGAGAATTTCGTCAATCTTTTTCTTTAAGTCTGGCACCTTTCCATTTGGCAGGTATAACGACACCACGGATAGTGGGAAAGGCCATGTGATCCGTGCTGCGATTATTGGTAGGTCGCTGTTCAGATCTATCAACTCCGAGGATAGTTCGGTGGCTATTCCCAATGCAACCGAGTGGTAGATGTTCTGCTCGGTTCTGATATACCATCGATGGCTACTTCGAAGAGTTCGGTTCATTTGTTCTGTCGTTGCTTGGTGGACCTCTTGCAGGGCAATCACTGCTGGAGCGTGCATATCTTAGAGGATCTCCAGGTCTGGGAGATTATGGAAGAAGCCGTTAATGTTCCATTGCAGGGCTAAAACCTGGCGAGGGCTTCGGGCTGGAAAATGGGTCTTACAACCCGGGTTGGGGTTCCCGGGATGCCCAGGTTCCTCGCTTGGAGGACGAACCCGGTTTTTGTGGGACTTACAGCCCGGGTGTGGGTTCCCGGGATGCCCACCCGGCCGACGTCTTGTAACGTCGTGATTGGCAGTGGTATTGGGGGATCGGTGCTGGAGTGTACGGCTCTTGCTGAGGTTTCCGGATTCTGGTATGGCACGATAGGTGTAACATTCGGTTATTGGCTCTGGGTTGTGGGTTCTATCTGCATCTATAACAACGTGGAGTATCTGCACGGATGAACTACAGCTTGGGTTGATGTTCCCAGGAAGCACATGCGACCTGCCTGCTTTGGGCCCGTAGCGAGCGCTGTGCAACTGGTCGTAAAGCTGAGAGTTCCAGGCGGCTGGCCCAAGTGGGCCTAACGGCGCAGTTTCGTCGGAGGGTTGGTGGCGGGACTTACAGCCCGGGTTGAGGTGCCCGGGATGCCCAGACGTCTCACAGAGAGAGTCATTCGGTCTGGAATTCGATTTACTGCGCATCTGGTTCAATCGAACAGGAGAGTTTGAGATACGACAGTATCTGAAGGGGTTTCGTCTTGGGTTGGTGTTCGCTCCCACGACGTCCTTCCGAGGATTGGGCGATCCGATTTTTTCCAACAGAGTAGTTGCTTGGCTATAGTTAACTTTTTTTGGGTTGAGGTTCCCAGGAAGCACGTGTGACCTGCCTGCTTTGATCACGGCGTGAGGCCCATAGCGAGCGCGGTGCAATTGGTCGTAAAGCTGAGAGTTCCAGGCGGCTGGCCCAAGTGGACCTAACGGCGCGGTCTCGTCGGAGAGCTGTTGGCGGGACTTACAACCCGGGTTGAGGTGCCCGGGATGCCCAGACGTCTCGCAGAGAGAGTCATTCGGTCTGAAATTTGATTTACAGCGCATCTGGTTTAACCCAAAGGGAGAGTTTGAGACACGACAGGATCTGCGGAGGTTTCGTCTTGGATTGGTCTTCGCTCCCACGTCGTCCTTCGGAGGATTGGGCGTTCCGATCTTCTCCAACTTCGCAGTTACTTCGTTACTCTGAACTTTTCTAGTTGTGTTTGTTTTCTTGGCTCCCTCGTAGTCCTCAGGGGAACAGGACCGAAGTCCTTTGTGCGTCCCTCTTCCAGACCACTTCGAACGCCAGGGGTTGTCCGCCGGTTCCGGTACTGCCAGGACTTCCGCACCGGCGGGGCCCTGACTGCCCGGGTGGTATTCTGGGATAATCGGGGAACGGGCGGTTAGTCCCTTGTGCGTCCCGGAGACGACAGTTTCGCTAGGTTGCCAGAGGTTGTCCACCAGTTCCGGTTGGGGTGTAGCGTCCGCACTGGAGGGGCCCTGGCTGTCCTTGGCCTCTGTCGTCTTTCTTCTTTCTTCCAATTTGCAGGTGGTGTATGTCGTTTCGGGTTGGTTGTTACCACACTCAGTCAGATTTTCGTTAAACTCACCCTCTACAGAGGGGTTCGGAGGGAAAATGTTCGCGGGAGAGAGTTGAACATAGTGAATAGGCCGTTGAGGTGACTGAGTGTAGGTTAATTATTGAAGTGGTTCTAATTACGGTTGCCACTCTTGCCTTTGCGGGGTTTAGGGTTCCGCTTGGCATCTGAAGGGCCAGATGAAGAATCCGTTGTGGATCCTGTTTTTTCAAGTGATCGTTTTCCGTAGTTGGACAGATCGGTTACTGAAGAGGGAAGCGTGTTCCGGCTTTCGCAGGAATTGATGCCCGCTCCATCCATTTCGAGGTCGCTGTCTTCACCGTTTGTGTTCTGTGTATCCTTTACTCCGGTGATTTCGCAACAGTCTACCCTTTGTTCGATTATCTTGGAATCGAGAGAAAGCTGGAGTATGCGTTCGTCAGAGGAGGATTCGTCGATGAGTGAAATCGGACTATCGATTCTTTTGGGTCGGGTTCCACGTAGCTTAGCCAGTTCGGCGTCCTTCTCGGCGATTACCACGTCCTTGTTGGCTAGAGCCTTCTCCAAGCGCTCGACGGTAGCCGTGAGTTTGGTAACTTGTCTGATGAGATCCTCAATCGTACCGTGATTGCGAGCTACTTCCAGCCGTTGTTGGTTCGCATGGCCTGTACTCAACGCCTTCTCCATCTCCTGAATGCGTTTCTCCATAGCTTTGGAATTCGCCTCGAGTCGAGCATTGTCTCTCTTCAGCGCAGTAATTTCGTCGTCTTTGCTGGCGTTTACGGTACCTGAGTAAGCCGCCCGGCTTCTTGCCGCGTTCGTCCGAGCCTCAAAGATTCGGCGGGCTTGGGGATACGACACTCCTTCATCAACACGGATTCTTTGGACGTCCACCTCTCGGAGGTAGAGCGGGCACTTTCGGCTTGAAACTTGATGATCGTTTGCCTTGCAATGTTTACAGAAAGGTGCGTCAGTACATTGTAGATTTTGTTCGGCAGTTTGATTTAGCGTGTCCGTTTTGCTCGCGCTGTCGCCTTCCACGGGGATGTCATCAGGGTTGTTGGATTTGGTGGCGTGTGTCTTCGAACATTTCCCACAAATACGAGTAGGCTGTTGGCATCTTTTTCCGGTGTGGCCATACTCCCAGCAGTGGAAGCACAGCATCGGAGACGGGTAGTAGTTGCGTGTCCTGCAACGTGACCAACCGAAGTCGACATGCGGAGGGATTACCGTACCAGAAACAGTCAAAATTATCGTTGGTGTGTTCTCCCAGTCACCAGTGGCGTTCTTCCTACGAATTCGCCGGACTGCTTTGATACCTTGTGGAGCCAACTGTGCAGCTAAGTAATCGTCCGAAAGGTCCGTGACATCAGCGTTAGAAACGACGCACAAACGCTGGTTCATCGTCGGGTGCTCAGCGATTTTGATTTCCGTTCCGTCGGCCAGTTTGTTCATCGAGAGAAGACGTCTAAACTGGTCCGGGCTCCTCACTTTGAGAACGTAGGCCATACCCTTGTTCTCCTTAAACGCCCCTTCGATTTTTCCGCCAATTGCACTCTCTATTGACGTTCGGAGTAGAAAAGGGTCTTGCGGCATATTTCCGAAGACAGCAGCCATTCGTAGATATTGCAGTGGTCCTCCAGCGCCTGTGGGGTCCATAAAAGGTGGGTATCTAGCGCCAGTGTACTCACCGTTCATCATATTCGAAGGTCCTCCACCTCCTCCGGGGCCCCCTGGGTCCCCAATGAGAGGCGGAAAGTTGGCCGCCAGCGCCATGCCGGCGGGAGGCCCTAAATCCAGATATAAGGAATCTCAGTAGAAATTCCAGGAGCAAAAACGGGATCACAAGAAACAGATATTTCACTCACAGCAAGATCTGACGACGAAACGGTTTATCACACTCGATTGATGAGTTAGATACTCAAAAACGGATACACCCCGACACAAATAACGTGCCCTTTTCTCCCTAAAGAAACCGCTCAAGACGGCGATTGGGCAAAAGTGAAGTGTGTAGAAGCCGAAGTGACTGGCGGTGCGAAAATTGATGTTTAACCTACTTATAAACATAGCAACTCGATTTAGATTAGTGCTAATTTCAGCTCTTAAGTAGCTTAATGATGCGCAATACCAGCAACCGGTTCAAATTGTTGTCACAACTGCAACTTTGCATGTGCTTAAATGCGTGACTTCGATTTGGTAATACGACGATGATGTATGCACAGACAAACAGACGTAACACTTCGAACATTTTTCGATTCAAATCATAGTCACGGAAACATATTCGCCGAATGCTAAAAGGCCTATGTTTGGCCGACCACCAACTAGGTGGCGGTAGTGAGCAAACGTCAAACTCGAACAAAAACGATGCGAGCGCCACGGTTGGGCAGTTGGCCAACTATCAAATTATGGAAAAGACCGTTAAATCGGTGTACGATGTGAATTATCAGAGTGTTACGTCTGTTTGTCTGTGATGTATGTATTAGGAATTTGAGATAATTATAGGATTACAACATGAGAAAAAAAGAATGAATATTAATATTCTACTATACTTTCAAACAGCTAGTGCGGATGCGAGTTTTGTGAACAAAATATATTAAATATAATTCAAAAACTGGATGTTTTCAAGTTTTCAAATTACTAAAACTAGTATTACAAATATTGCTTTGGACAAGTGACGTTGTGACCGTTCACTTCGGGTCACAATAAGAATATTCGGTGGGAAGGCCAGTTAGAGGTTTAGCCCAAAATTATTGTCATTTTTTTGTTTTTTATTGTTTTATTGAAAGTAAATGTCTAAATGTAAAATCAATGTCTGTCTCCACTTTTATTAGTGTTTGAGTGACGTTTATTTTGCATTTAATAGCCCTTGGTTGATGTCCTAATGTGAATTATTTATTTTGTTTGTTTTGCTCACTCCGACTGTAGTTTAGATCATTTATTTATTTATTTATTTATTTATTTATTTATTTATTTATTTATTTACTTATTTACTTATTAATTTATTTATTCATTTATTCATATCTATTTATTTGCTTGTTTGTTTTTGTCCAGATGCTTTATTTTTTTATAGATGCTTCCCGGATAAAAACTAACCATAGGATATTTGGTGAAAACCATTCCTGCACCATACAGTGTATCAGCTACAATAATGTGTATCGTAATGAAATGGTTCGCCAAAAGCTTTGCACATTGTAGCTACTATACATTTACATTCGATTTTTATGTAACAATATATTATACTGTTTTTCTTACGTTTGAACCATTCACTTTTCCGGAACATTATTTTTCCGTGAATTTTTAATTATTTACAGTCCCGATTCGTTCGTTGGCGGCTCGTTAGATGCACAGATAAAAATAATGAGATTTACACGTAATGTAAACTTCATTTCAGCCATGTAAACTTAATGTTATGATGGTTTACATGATATATCATGTAAATTTGTGTTATATGTCATGTAAACACTCAGAGTCATGCTGAATTACATGACATATAATGGAAGTTTACATGATATTTTATGACTTTTACATGATATGTCATGTAAACTTCTGTGATATCCCACGCTCCAATTATGTGCATCATATGTCACAGAACTTTACACTCTTCTTTCGATCTGTGTGGGCTATCTCGATGGTTGGATGTTTGCTGGTTGGGGCAAAACCCAACTAAAAAGCATTGTCAATGTCAAAATCGATGTCAAAACGAGTTTGACGTCTGACCGCCGTCGCATCGCAGCTCCTATATACAGAACGTTTGTGCAAATATGTGAGTGTTTCGTGACGTAAGTATTTCTCGTCCCTTGCGTGTGGCTAGAGCATTTTTGTCAGTTGTCAGTTGCCCTAACGAACGAACACGATTCGCTAATCGGGGCGCAGACGTTACCCAACGAGCGAATCCTCACTGTATTCAGTTTTAGATTTTTTTCCGTGCTTTGTTTAATTGATGTTTGTGAACTGCAGATCCAAAAGATATAGCGGGCTAGGTATATAGAGTGCGACGAGAGGAATACGATTGACGAACTTTATCTTTGACGTAGAGCCATCTTTAACATATGGACTGGACTGAACACTGAAAGAACTTCTAATATAGGTTCGTCTGCGGGTTCGCTTTTTAACCTAACTTATACATGAATCGAACTTGACAGCACAGACAAACAGACGTAACACTTCGAACATTTTTCGATTCAAATCATAGTCACGGAAACATGTTTGCCCAATGCTAAAAGTACTGAGTTTAGCCAACCATCAACTAGGTGGCGGTAGTGGGCAAACGTCAAACTCGAACAAAAACGATGCGAGCGCCAAGGATGGCCAGTTGGCCAACTATTATTTAAAAAAAACGTTAAATTGGTGTACGATGGGAATTATCAGAGTGTTACGTCTGTTTGTCTGTGTTGACAGTTTCCTCATGAGTTGTTATGTATTGCAAACTTTAGTCAAACTGGAACCTCAGCCTCAATATTGCAATAACGGTTAAGCACGCTGAAATGATACTTATGTACCTCGTCACCCACTTCATGCAACTACATTAGTGGTCTAATAACACTTAGCGCGCTAGGCATAGTTCCATCATGCCGCTCAAAGTGTTGCCACAAATAATGCTTAGTTTGCAAAACCCAGTTATCTGGCTGGTGGGACATGGGAGCCTAAGCTTCAACTGTTAATGTAATCAGAGGCTACTCACACTTAGACGAGTTTAGGTTAGTTTGGCTTGAACTGCCATTATCGAAGGAACATGACGAGATATTATAACATTATATGGTTTATCTAATGTAAAACAATACAACATAACAAAAGAGAACCATTCCAAAACCATGATTAAATTTATAACCAGTAGTGAAATTACAATTAAAAACAATATATTTACGGTACATTTTATTGTTTGAAACCATACGTGTACCATACAATGTATGGTATATTAAAGCTCACGTATCAGTATTTCGAACAATTCATTTACAATAAAATGTATGGTTTTGTAAAAAAATATATATGGAGAAATTTTTTTTTTATATTGTTACGATACTTAACAACCCGTATAGTATATTGTAAAAATCTTATTTACAATTCACTGTATGGGTGTCTACATTACATCTTATTGTTTTTGTATTTTTTATTTTTACAGAGTTGTTTATTGTAACAATATGGTTCTAAATAGTACTGTTACAATACAACATTTGGTTTTTCTACTGTATTTTTTATTCGGGTTTATTTACATTTTTTATTTATCACCATTTAGATTTCATATTTATTGTAGAGTTACTTTTCATATTCATTTTCATATATTCAAATTTATTCAAATTTATTTATACCTAAATTACGGAGACAAGTGTAGGGAATTTTAAATTGTAAAGGCTATGCATGCAGCCAGTTTTGTCGGAGTTAGCGTGTAAAGTAGTATAGGTCATCAACCAATCTCTGTTAGTGTGTAAGGTTTCTTTCGTTCATCATCGTATCTCCGTTCGTCGTACCGTCGTTCGTCGTCATCTCCATGGTCTCTCCCTCTCTCATCGGCTCTCATGACCCTGACCATGAAATTTTGTGCCAACTCATGGTGCCTATAAATGGAATGGGCAAAATAGGGTCGGTCTCTTATTTTGTGCTAAGTCCGGAGGAGTGAAGGCAGTGACGGTTCGCGGTTTAGTACGTCATTATAACTAACCGTAGTAGTTCCGCGTAAGTTAGTGTATGGTTTTTAAATAAAACCCTTAAATCGATACAAAAATTACACGTTAAAACTTACGGACTAAAAGGTGTAAACGGTAACAGTAAAAACATCACCAAACATTTAAACGCCTTAAAAAGTTAAATCTATAGTATGGGTCTATGTGATAATCACCACGAACGATTAGAAAAAGCACCTAATTTTGAAACGTTAGTTCTAGTCGCGTTAATATTGCATAGGCCATTCAACGTACGAAAAGTCAAGCGAGCAAGTGGTGAAGACAATAACTGCAGTGAAAGAAATTAAAAGTGGTCGAGTGGACAGTATGTGTTGGGTGATGTTAAGTAAAAACTGTGTCTGTCCAACTCACAATAGGTGCACGCTCGCTTGACATTGACCACTAGTAGTGCGCGCGAAAAATTCGGTACCACTCCCCGGACTCGGAACTGTGGCCATCGCTACACAGGCAAAACCGTCAGTGAAGTGATTCCCTAGCCAATTGTGGGAATAGAAAGAAGAATAAAGAGAAGGTAGAAGGAGAAAAGAAACGGGAAGAAGAAGAAGAAAAATAAGAAGCAGGAAACCCCCGGAGATGCAGAGGAACCAGCTTCGAGAATGCAGCATGTCGACCATCGCAGCAAACGGCCGCAACGGTGAGCTCTAAAAGTTGTGAATACCCGAGTAAATAAATTTTCAAAATTAGTGCACGATAAATATTAACCGATCTTTCCTTTTCAATAAATTATTATGTAAGGCCTGCTAAACCCTAATTGAGCGTTGTAAATTTTTTTATGTAAAGAAAATCTTGTTTCCGCCATTTTGTTTTGTATTGTCCGCCTTGTCACCGAATATTAACGGGAAGATTGTCCGGGAGAACCGCATTGCAAACGACCCTGTGAAAAGTGTGTTGACAACCCCTGTTCCATTGACACTGCCATAGGTCAGGGGTTCCCACCACGCTTTCACCGAGTATCAATTGGCGCCCAACGTTAAAGTTAAAAAAAATTGTTTTGCTTCTAGGCCTGAAGTAAAACCCTTTTTTGATCGGTCTCCCGGAGAATTTCAATTAATTAAAATCAATTTCAATAATCGCGTGGTCGTCTAGTGTAATTAGTGGACTCAAGTGTATTATTGTGAAGTTGTGGAAAAATCAAATTGCGGATTGTTGCGGATGATGATAACCCACTACATAAATGCTGTTTTTTCAAGAGTTGAGTTCAGTCGCAAACCTGAAATTCGAGCTACTTTGCTATTTTAGAGCTCAATCTGGAACTTTGTTGAATTCAACCAAATCAATGTTGCAATTTTTCAGCTACCAATAAATGCTTATTTTTCGTATTATTAAATAATATTTAAAAAAATGAAAAATTAATTTTTGCATTATTTTTTTTAAGGAAACTGCGATATCTTAAATTATTTATTTATTTTTGTGTTTCCTGTGATATATTTATTTAGATGATATTTATTTAATTATTTATTTATATATTTATTTATCTTTTTGTATTATAGTGTCTTTGTTAATATATTTATATATTTATTAGAGGCATTTATTTACATTATTTATTTATTTATTTTCCTAGTTTTTCATATTAATTACATAATTATTTTTTTTTGAAAAATTATTTTTCTCAATTTAATCCAAAAAGCAAAAATGGCTTTAGCTCGCCCAACATACGATCAAGCTAGTGAGCTTATTATTAAATGGTATTACTCCATGAGAGTAGATTTTCTCGAAGTTGATGAACTCGATTGGGAACTTGAATCTCGATCAATAGCGATAGACGATAATTTGAGTTTATCTCAGAAGAGGAAATGGTTGAGAGATAGTCTCAAAAACGAGAAACAGTGTTCTGCATCTAGCTTAGTAGGTGTTTCAAAAGGCGATATAAAGCGAGAAATTCAGACATGTATGCAAAAACTTTCGGAACTAAAGAGCAAGTGGGAAGCGATAAATAGTGAAGATGATAAGAATGTCGCCAGTGCGCGTTTATTGCATTTAGGAGCTCGTATTATAGTGATTTTAACGTCAGCTAAAGATTCACCAAACCTGCACAGCAATTTACAAAATGTGGTAGTTGAATTAGTTGGTTATCTTGAACCAGACTTGAGCAAATCACGTCAGAATGAGTCATTTGGTGAAAGTTTAGTAGAAAATGAGCAAAGAGCTGACCAAACAAACGTGAATTTAACTGGGCACATTGATTCGGCTACAACTCCACCCCCTCGAATGACAGTTTTAAGTCAAGAAGATCTTGACTGGATCCACTCTTTACAAAACAGAATTGTGGACCTTGAATTTGAGTTGCAACGTCGAAAAGGAAAGGACGTAGGAACTCAAACATCAGAAGAGATTCCTGTAGTCCAGAATCCACCTCGGCTAAACTACTTCAACCCTAATCAAAATTTCAGCTCCCATCAGCTCCCATCGGTTAATCAACACAAACAATCTCAAGTGACAGATTCCATAGGCCATCGATTTAGTAATGTCCCTAGTAATCCGCCTATGAACACCACCTTCCCAGTTTTCTCCCATAATCAGAATATCAGCAGACCAGTAATAGGCTCTCTGTCACAACATCCATCGTTGCATACGCCAACCGTACAGCAACCAGTTCCCGATCAACAGTATCATCCTTCCTTCTCCAATCCATATCCTCAAAATCAGTACACTGTACCGTATCAAACTCATGTCGAGTTTGCCTGTTTCTAAGTGGAACATAGCTAAGTATAGCGGGGATGATCAAGGCCTGAAACTGAATGAGTTCCTGGAGCATGTTCAAGCTCTGTCTCAAGCTGAGCGGGTATCGGACAGAGAATTGTTTGAATCTGCCGTTCATTTGTTTACTGGGTCGGCGTTGAAATGGTACATGTCTCAACGTTCGACTGGAAGGTTAATGAACTGGGAGCATCTTGTTTTCGAGCTCCGCAGAACGTACATGCATCCTGACTTGGACGCTCTGATCAAGATGAAAATCTATCAGAGGCGACAGCAAAAGTACGAATCATTCCACGAGTTCTACTTCGAGATGGAGAAGTTGTTCCGTACCATGTGTTCCCAGATTCCTGATTTAGAGAAAATGCAAATCCTCCAACAAAACATGCGAGTGGATTATAAGCGACAGATGACCTTCCTCGCGATAGCCGATCTGGAGACCCTAGTAGCGGCTGGTCAGAAGCTTGATGCTTTAAATTTCTCCGCCTACAACAAGGTTTTCGGTACGGAGAAAACAGTCCAAGCTGTCGGTAATAAAGAACCGAATGCGAGGAAGAAGCAAAAGAACCCCGTGGACCAGCCTGATTCTCATGGACCCAGTCAAACAGCGAGTATAGGTCAATCTCAGCAATATAATCCGAATCGAAACAACCGTGGCCCACCACATCCTTCTCAAAATCCGTACAACAAACAAAACACCCCTAATCATCAACGTTCGGATTCGCGTCATGAGCCTCCAAACTCTCAGTCGCGAAATTCTCCTAAGGATTCCTCGTCAGTTCTCCAGTAGCAGGACCGTCCGATGGCCGGGCACGTCCAGCACTCACGTTGGAGGAGGTGGTGAATAACCACACTCCCCCTCCGGAGAATACCTGCTACAACTGTGGCAGATTTGGCCATCACACAGTTATGTGTAGGCAAACACGTGGAACTTTCTGTAGCACGTGTGGTTTGCGAGGTTTTCCTACTGATTTCTGCCCGTACTGCATAAAAAACGGAAAGAATGCGAACGAAAATCGCCGTCCGCAAAACCATCAGGCGTAAACTCTCTAAGAGCATGTCAAGAGCGAACTCCATTACCGTTTTGGGAGTGCGTTCCTCCAAATCTATACGCAAATTCAACTGAAGTTTGTCAGATTACGTACCCTTACAATAACGATAGCCGTCCATATGTATCGGTTAAAATTTATGATTTCTACATTCACGCGCTTCTCGATAGTGGCAGTAATCACACCATAATCAGTGAGAAAATCTACGCAAAACTTAATTTCAAGCGTTTACACCAACCTCCCCGAAGTATTTCACTACAATCTGCTAGCGGTGACCAGCTACAGATTCTTGGACAAGCTCACCTTCCTTTCTCCGTCCAAGGAAAAATACGCGTTGTTCCTACACTAGTGGTAGCGAACCTCTCCATCGATTGCCTATGTGGAATGGATTTTTGGAGGAAATTTGATATCCAACCAACCATGCTTTCAAATGGAAGAGAGACGATCGTTTCAGCCCTAGAGGAATCCACCGAGTCTATTTTATCCGAAGATCAAATATTGGTGATTGAGGAGGTGAAAACTAAATTTCTTCCAGCTCGAGAGGGCAGTCTCACACTGACACCTCTAGCTGAACATAAAATTGAGCTCAAAGAGGAGTGGAGGAATCAGCCACCTGTCCGACAGTTTCCGTATTGCATGTCGCCTAAAACTCAAGAGCTCGTTGCCGGCGAATTGCAAAGGCTGTTGGATATTGGGATTATTGAGAGGAGCAATTCGGATTGGTCCTTAAATTGTGTTCCAGTTATAAAACCAAATAAGGTAAGGTTATGCTTAGACGCGCGCAAAATTAATGAGCGAACTGTGCGTGATGCATACCCTTTGCCGCACCCTGGACGCATTTTGGGACAACTTCCCAAGGCAAAGTTCCTTTCTACCATCGACCTTTCGGAGGCATTCCTACAGGTCCCTCTTCATCCCCAATCAAGGAAGTATACCGCGTTCAGTGTGCAGGGCAAAGGGTTGTTCCAGTATACCAGGATGCCTTTTGGCCTTATAAACAGTCCGGCCACTCTGGCCCGATTGATGGATTCTGTTCTAGGCCATGGTATACTGGAACCGTACGTTTTTGTGTACCTCGACGACATCGTCGTGGTCACAGAAACGTTCGAGCATCACGTGCAGCTCCTCACTGAAATTGCGCGTCGTCTAAGACAAGCCAACTTGAGCATCAACTTGCAGAAGTCTCGCTTTGGTGTCTCTGAGGTCCCATTCCTAGGATATCTGTTGAGCACTAACGGTTTGCGGACTAATCCCGAGAAAACACGCCCGATCGTTGAATACGAGCGGCCAACAACAATCACAAAGCTCCGGAGATTCCTAGGAATGGTGAACTATTACCGAAGATTCATAGCCGACTTCAGCGGAGTGACAGCTCCATTAAGTGATCTCCTGCAAACCAAATCTAAGGTGATCCATTGGAATGATTCTGCAGAAGAAGCCTTCTGCAAAATCAAAGAACTTCTAATCTCCTCCCCAATACTAGGAAGTCCTGATTTTACAAAGGAATTTGTAATTCAGACGGACGCTAGTGACGTCGCCGTTGCGGGAATACTAACTCAACAACACGACGAGGGCGAGCGAGTTATAGCCTATCACTCGCACAAACTTACAACGCCTCAGAAAAACTACCACGCCGCAGAAAAAGAGGCATTGGCAGCACTTCTAGCCATTGATGCCTTCCGAGGCTATATCGAAGGTTACCACTTCACCCTGGTCACTGATTCGTCTGCGCTGACCCACATCTTGAAGACCAAGTGGAAAGTAGGATCGAGATGCAGCCGATGGTCTTTAGACCTGCAACAGTTCGACATGACTGTCATCCATCGAAAAGGCAAGGACAATGTTGTCGCCGACGCTTTGTCTAGAAGCCTAATAGCCGTCATCGACTCGTCCGACTCCTGGTATTCCACTATGGTCAACAAGGTGTTGAGCCAGCCCGACGACTACGTGGACTTCAGAGTGGAGCATGGCCGTCTTCACAAGTTCGTTTCAGCACGCGATACCCCCGCGGATTCTCGCTTCGAGTGGAAAGTTGTTCCGCAAATTTCGGAGATTCCAGGCATTCTCAAAGACTGCCACGATTCTAATTTTCACCCTGGTTATGACAGAACGTTGGCGCGAATACGCCAGCGTTACTATTGGCCTAAAATGGCAGGAGAAATTCGACGCTACGTTCAGCTGTGTAGTACCTGCAAAGAGGTCAAACCAGCCACAAAACCCACAGCACCTGAAATGGGCAATATGAGAATTGCAAGTCGTCCCTGGCAGATCATTTCAGCGGATTACATTGGCCCACTTCCACGTAGTCGTCGGGGCAATCAGCACATACTCGTTGTATCAGACTACTTCTCCAAGTGGGTTCTGATACAGCCAGTTCGAAGCATCAGTAGTTCGAGCCTCTGTTCCATCCTAAAGGAGCAATGGTTCCTCCGAAACTCAGCGCCTGAAGTGATTATCACTGATAATGGCAGCTGCTTTACCTCCAAAGATTTCAAAGAGCTCCTCAATCAGTTCCAAATCACACATTGGTTGAACTCGAGGTACCATTCGCAGGCAAACCCTGTAGAAAGAGTCAACCGTACGATCAACACTGCCATTAGAACCTACGTTAGGGAGGACCAAAGGCTCTGGGACACTCGAACTGCTGAGATCGAAATGCTTCTTAACACTAGCGTGTATGCCTCAACCGGATTTACTCCGTACTTTATTACGCACGGACATGAGCTTTCCGAGTCCGGAACAGATCATAAACTAGCCCGTCATGAGGAATCTCTTTCACTGGAGCAGCATAACGAACGGCGAAAGCAAATGTTCACCCGAATCTTTGATCTAGTCTCCAAGAACCTAGAAAAAGCGCATGAAACGTCTCGCCGCCACTACAGTCTCCGGCACCGCGAGTACTCTAAATCATTTGTTGATGGTCAGCTCGTCTATAGGAGAAACATGAAGCTTTCCAATGCCACAGAGAGGTACAACGCAAAATACGGTCCTCAATTTCTTCCTTGCCGCGTTAAAAAGAAAATTGGCTCGTCGTCATATGAGCTAGAAGATTTGAGCGGAAAAAGTCTCGGAATTTGGCCAGCTCAACATCTAAAACCAGGGTAATCCATTCGTGTTAGGTATGTCGTCCCTAGAATAACAGTTTTCCTTAGCTCCAAATGTAAACAAACCACTTTCATTCACAGAATAGTCATTTTTTTTTAATTTGTCCCAATAGTCTTCGATAGTCGTCCACTTTTTGTAGTGTCTGTGTTTAGTTTTCGTCGCATTCACCTAAAAGTAAAACAAAAATATAAACCCAGTTAAAACACTAGCCAAAAATAGCAACAAATTCAGCAGCAACACAATCTCGTCGTCAGTCCTCCTATTTTGTTTTGTGCCATCGTCGTAGTCGTTGAGTTCATTGACAGTTATAAGTGTAAACAATTACCTATTAGATGTGCGCAGTATGCACGCACACAGCCATATCCATGTCGGAGTTCCGAATGGATACACGGAAAACAGAATAGCGCCGTTCGTCGGAATTTTCAAATTTTTCACTTGCAAAAGCAAGCGAGTTTAATGAAAATGCGAATTGAGTGAGCGTTATTCGATAGTTTAAACTAAAAGTCATAGCCACTCCATCCTAGGAGAGTGGTAATTTGACGAACATTAGTTTTAGGGCGCCCTAGCATAATTAGCTCATAAATCTAGCTTCGATAAGGCGAATTGAATTGTAAAATTGAGTCGATGAATGTGTGTTCATAAGTGTGTGAATGATTTGGGGGTTTATGAATGAATTTGTGTGTGAGAACAAGTCTGAGTGTGGTAGTATAATAAGTGTTTTTGTCCAAGGTGAATCTTGTGACGTTTGATGTTGAAAGAGACGTAGAAGAAAGTTTGGTCTCTAGAATAGTAATTTAAAATCAACCACAATAAGGTTGAGGCGAGAATTTCTAACCTGTGATTGAACTCAACAACTGAAATGATGGCCTATACATGTAGTTTATTCTGACGCACCATGAACAATCTCGACATACGAAATGCCCGCAATCCGATCAATAAGAAACCTGATGATCCACAATTCCACAGACTTTGACCGTTCCCTGGAGGCTGCCCGAGACTGAAGGTGGACAGGCTCACTCCATTAGATTCGCACAATCCGTTGGAAAGAGCTCCTCTGGTCTCCACGAAAAATCATTAAACGAATTGTAACCGGAACTGGCGGAGCAGTAGTCGCATCGAGGTCGGCAGCCCAGGTTGAAAAAAAAAAACACTTCGTTTTTTTTTACCCCGACTCCGGGAAGATTGTGACCGTTCACTTCGGGTCACAATAAGAATATTCGGTGGGAAGGCCAGTTAGAGGTTTAGCCCAAAGTTATTGTCATTTTTTTTGTTTTTTATTGTTTTATTGAAAGTAAATGTCTAAATGTAAAATCAATGTCTGTCTCCACTTTTATTAGTGTTTGAGTGACGTTTATTTTGCATTTAATAGCCCTTGGTTGATGTCCTAATGTGAATTATTTATTTTGTTTGTTTTGCTCACTCCGACTGTAGTTTAGATCATTTATTTATTTATTTATTTATTTATTTATTTACTTATTTACTTATTAATTTATTTATTCATTTATTCATATCTATTTATTTGCTTGTTTGCTTTTGTCCAGATGCTTTATTTTTTATAGATGCTTTATTTACATTTTTTATTTATCACCATTTAGATTTCATATTTATTGTAGAGTTACTTTTCATATTCATTTTCATATATTCAAATTTATTCAAATTTATTTATACCTAAATTACGGAGACAAGTGTAGGGAATTTTAAATTGTAAAGGCTATGCATGCAGCCAGTTTTGTCGGAGTTAGCGTGTAAAGTAGTATAGGTCATCAACCAATCTCTGTTAGTGTGTAAGGTTTCTTTCGTTCATCATCGTATCTCCGTTCGTCGTACCGTCGTTCGTCGTCATCTCCATGGTCTCTCCCTCTCTCATCGGCTCTCATGACCCTGACCATGAAATTTTGTGCCAACTCATGGTGCCTATAAATGGAATGGGCAAAATAGGGTCGGTCTCTTATTTTGTGCTAAGTCCGGAGGAGTGAAGGCAGTGACGATTCGCGGTTTAGTACGTCATTATAACTAACCGTAGTAGTTCCGCGTAAGTTAGTGTATGGTTTTTAAATAAAACCCTTAAATCGATACAAAAATTACACGTTAAAACTTACGAACTAAAAGGTGTAAACGGTAACAGTAAAAACATCACCAAACATTTAAACGCCTTAAAAAGTTAAATCTATAGTACGGGTCTATGTGATAATCACCACGAACGATTAGAAAAAGCACCTAATTTTGAAACGTTAGTTCTAGTCGCGTTAATATTGCATAGGCCATTCAACGTACGAAAAGTCAAGCGAGCAAGTGGTGAAGACAATAACTGCAGTGAAAGAAATTAAAAGTGGTCGAGTGGACAGTATGTGTTGGGTGATGTTAAGTAAAAACTGTGTCTGTCCAACTCACAATAGGTGCACGCTCGCTTGACATTGACCACTAGTAGTGCGCGCGAAAAATTCGGTACCACTCCCCGGACTCGGAACTGTGGCCATCGCTACACAGGCCAAACCGTCAGTGAAGTGATTCCCTAGCCAATTGTGGGAATAGAAAGAAGAATAAAGAGAAGGTAGAAGGAGAAAAGAAACGGGAAGAAGAAGAAGAAAAATAAGAAGCAGGAAACCCCCGGAGATGCAGAGGAACCAGCTTCGAGAATGCAGCATGTCGACCATCGCAGCAAACGGCCGCAACGGTGAGCTCTAAAAGTTGTGAATACCCGAGTAAATAAATTTTCAAAATTAGTGCACGATAAATATTAACCGATCTTTCCTTTTCAATAAATTATTATGTAAGGCCTGCTAAACCCTAATTGAGCGTTGTAAATTTTTTTATGTAAAGAAAATCTTGTTTCCGCCATTTTGTTTTGTATTGTCCGCCTTGTCACCGAATATTAACGGGAAGATTGTCCGGGAGAACCGCATTGCAAACGACCCTGTGAAAAGTGTGTTGACAACCCCTGTTCCATTGACACTGCCATAGGTCAGGGGTTCCCACCACGCTTTCACCGAGTATCAACGTTTTTCGAAATCGTTATTTGATTTAAAAAAAATATCAATCCCTTCGATATTTAGAAAACAAAATCTGTAAAGCCAAAGTTCCAGCAAAGTTCGCTAAAAAACATAAAATGAAATAGTGTTTGTATGACATTTGGGCACTTTGGATCGAAAACGAGTTAATGGATATTGATAATTTTTCCACTGTAACATTCGTGCAGTGTTCCGACATATTAGTTAAAAAAATGTCTGAATAATAATCTGAATATACATACCTTTTGTATGAGATTCTTCTATGAAAGGACATGTCAAAAAAAATAATCAGTGGACAGTATACAATGTTTGCATACTACCTGTCATTGAAAACATTTGAGAAGAGAAAAGCAATTCAAATAATTCGTCAGCAAAGGTAATATTTAGCTTGACACTCAGTATTAAAAATATTTTGAGATTTGGGAAAATATTTGGGTCAAAATAATATTTCTTTTTAGGTACAACCACAAGTAACGGCCAAGTAATTTACCAAAATGCCGAGCAGAGATGGATGACCAAATGGATGACTGTACTTCTAATTCTGATGTGAGACTGAAGCGAGACGTTCATAAACTGAGGAGACTATAAGCGAAACAACGTGGAGTGACCTTGCTGCGGATCTGGAGAAAAAACGAGATGTGGTACCTTGTGGTATGCACATAATAAATTATTGTATTACTCTATTACGTTTAGCGTGTATGCTTACATTGAGTATCTGTCATATGTGGAGATGTTGTTATTGTTGTCTGGAGTGTGAATCATTGTATGTAATATTGAAGTATCGGTAATAAAGTGTATACAAATAATGAATACAGTTGTTGAATAATCATTACAGAAAAAGATTCTCACAACTTCTATAAAAATATGGAGAAAATCCTCGAGAAATTACTAAGGAAATTAGCGGAACAATTGTGTGGAATACATGGAGCAATCTTTATAGGAATTCATTAAGGAATATTATGAGGCATTCCTCAACGAATCGTTTGAGCATACACCGCAGGAATAATTTGAAAAATTCCTGAAGGAATCCTTCGAGGAATTCCTATACGATTCGTTTAAACAGTACGTGAAGAGTTCCTTATAGGAATTGCTGGAAGAATCCTTTCAGGGTATCGATTATTCTCTAAGGATTCATTTCCTGAATGAATCAATTGAGGTATTTGAGAGAATCATTTGAAGAATTTCTGATAACTTAAAGGAATATATTCCTTCATATATGAAGAAGTACTTAGAAAAAATCTTAGTCAAATTTGAAGAAATTCTTGAAGGAAACCTTAAACGAATTTCTAAAAGAATTCATATAGGAACTCCTGAAAACATCCTTTAACGAATTTCTTAAGAAATCGTTGAAGAAATCTTTGAAGGAACTCCTGAGGCATTTTTTGAAAAAATAACCTGACAGAATTCTTCGAGGAATTCCTGAAAAAAAATCTTTAAGGACTCCCTGAAGGAATGCCTGAAGCAATCTTTGAGGAAATTACCTAAGGAATCCTTGAAGGAATTCCCTACGGAATCCTTGTAGGAATTTTTGAAGGAATCCTTTTAAAATTCCTGAAGAAATCCTTGGAGGAATTCCCTAAGGAATCCTTGCAAGAACTCCTGAAGAAATCCTTGAAGGAATTCGCTTAGGAATCCTTAACGGAATTATCTAAGGAATCCTTGAAGGAATTCTTGAAAAAATTCCCAAAGAAATCCTTGAAGAAATTTTCCAAGGAATCCTTCGAAGGAATACCTGAAGAATTCCTTAAGGAAATTCCTGAAGCAATCCTTGAAGGAATTTTCAAATGAATCATTGAGGAATTCCTGAAGGGATCCTTTTAGGAATTCCCTGAGAAATCCTTGAAATATTTCTGTAAGGAATCCTTGAAGGAATTCCCTAAGGAATCCTTGAAGGGATTTACTAAGGATTTCTTGACGGAATTCCCTGATAAATCCTTGAGTTATTCTCTAAGGATTTCTTGCAGGAATTCTTGAAGAAATCTCTGAATAAATTCCTGAAGGAATCCTTGAATGAATTCCCTTAGGAATCCTTGAAAGAATTCCCTTAGGAATTCTTGTATGAATTCCCTGAGAAAGCCTTGAAAAATCAGGAATTCTTTCAAGGTTTTCATCACGAATTCTTTCAAGGATTCCATGAGGAATTCTATCAAGGATTCCGTCGGGACATCCTTCACGCATTCTGTCAGGAATCCATTCAGGGATTCCGTAAAGATTTTTTTCAAAGAGTCCTTCAGGAATTCTTCAAGAACTCCTCCAGGAATTCCTTCAAGGATTCCTTCAGCGATTACTTCAGGCATTCCTTCAAGGAATTATTTAAGATTTTTTTTAGGAAATTTCTTCTAGAATTCCTTAGGGAATTCCTTCAAGGATTTCTTCAGGAACTCCTTCAAGGATTATTTAAGAAAGTCCTTTAAGATTTTTAAGGGAATCTCATCAATGATTTCTTAGGGAATTCCAGCAAGGATTTCTTAGGAAATTTCTCCAAGGATTTCTGAGGGAATTCCTTCAAGAATTCCTTAGAAAATCCCTTCAAGGTTTCTTTGGGGAATTCCTTCAAGACCAAGACCTCCCAAAGCAATAATTTCCTTCAGGAATTCTTTCAAGGGTTCCTCCAGGAGTATATCAAGGATTCTCCTATGAACTTCTTCAAGATTTTTTTTCAGAATCCTTGAAGAAACTTCTAAAGTAAACCTTGAAAGAATTCCCGTAGAAATCTTTGCAGGCACGTCCTTCCTTTCGAGATTCCCACAGCAATTCCATCAAGAATTTCTTTAGAAATTCCTTAAAGGATTCCTTTAGAAGCTCTTGCATAAATTCCTTCAGGATTTCATACAAGAATTCCTTCAAGGACTTCTTCAAGGGAAGAAGTTTCTTAAGGATTATTTTAGAAATTCCTTCAAGGATTCCATCACGAGTTCCTTTAATTATTCCTTCAAGAATTCCTTCGTGGATTTCTTTAGGAGTGTTGGGGACAACTGGAATGTGGATAGCCCCTACCTATTCCGCCGCCGCTGGACTCGCGGGAGACTGTACATCTGTCACCCTTTGATGTCGACACAGCGCATACATGATCTCGGTACGCGAGTTCGGCCACCACGTACGGACGCGGGATACAAAAGTGGCGACTTCGGGAGTGGTTAATATTGTGAAAAAAAGATAATTAATTAGCCACCGTGTCACCCACGGCGAAGCGGCGAAGGATGAGTGAGGGTAGTGCTGGTCAGATCCCGTCGCAAAATGGGAACCAGCGAATGTGCAGCAACAGTTTCGACCGCCGCTGGTAGTGAATGTGCCCCCTCCCAATGCGAGTTTTCCTCCGCCCGGACAAGTGGACCCGTATCTACTGTGGTTCCAGCAGCAGCAGCAAAGTTATGTTGCTGAACTTTTCCGGCAGCAGCAGGAGGTACTTCGACAGCAGCAGGAGGTGATGCAGCAGCAGCAACAATCATTTATGGCCCAGCAGGAACAGCTAATTAGAAACATCCTGACGTCGATCCAGGTGCAGGTTCCGTCGAATCCGGAGGCGATTTTGGACTCGCTTGCCAGCAACATCAAGGAGTTTCGCTACGATCCGGATAATAATGTGACGTTTGCTGTGTGGTACAGTCGGTACGAAGACCTTTTTGAGAAGGATGCCAGCCGGCTGGACGGGGAAGCGAAAGTGCGATTGCTGATGCGGAAGCTGGGGATGTCGGAACACGAAAGGTACGTCAGTTTCATTCTACCGAAAGCGCCGAAGGAGTTCGACTTTCCGACGACGGTGAAGAAATTCAGTGCTTTGTTCGGTGCTGCCGAGTACGTCATCAGTCGGAGATATCGTTGCCTGCAGATTTCGAAGCAGCCGCAGGAGGACTACGTTTCGTACGCGTGCCGCATCAATAAATCATGTGTGGAGTTCGAGTTGTCCAAGCTTTCGGAGGAGCAGTTCAAGTGCCTCGTGTTTGTGTGTGGACTGAAGTCGGACAAGGATGCGGAAGTGCGGCTGCGGCTTTTGTCGAAGATCGAGGAGCGGAACGATGTGACGTTGGAGCAGCTGTCCGAAGAGTGTCAACGATTGCTGAATTTGCGACACGATACGGCGATGATCGAGGAGCACTCGACCGCCGTGAATGCCCTGAGGACGAATCAGCAGCGGTTCAAGAGTGGATCACCGTCGAAATTCCACCAGTCCGGTGGGGAGAAAAGTGGTTCCGGATCAAGTAGCGGCAAGGCAATTCCGGAAATAGCGTGCTGGTTCTGCGGAGGAATGCACTATGCCAGGGAATGCAGCTACAAGAGCAGCAAGTGCAACGATTGTGGCAAGGTTGGCCATAAAACTGGCTATTGTAGGAGTGCAGCGAAGGTCAAGCCCCGGCGATGGAAGCAAAATGTCGCATCGACGAAAGTAGTGACCGTCAACTCGTGCAGTGTGCAGCAGCGTCGGAAGTACGTGCCGGTCGGGATCAACGGATCGCCAGTGCGTCTGCAAATCGACACCGGTTCCGACATCACCATAATTTCGTCGGAATCATGGAGGAAGATTGGCAGCCCTTCAATGACCGTGTCGACGGTCTTAGCCAAATCAGCGAGCGGTAGGCCCCTGCAGATTGAAGGTGAGTTCACATGCGATCTTTCCATTGATGGACGAGTGATGCGTGGCACGGTACGTGTTACGAAGGAGGAGCTCCACCTACTGGGTTCCGACATGATCGATGTTTTTGGATTGTGGTCGGTTCCGTTGGACTCCATTTGTAACCGTGTCAGCAGTACTCCAGCCAGTGTGAGCAAGCTACAGGCCGAGTTCCCGCGAGTGTTCGCTGGTAGTCTCGGGCTCTGCAAGAAAGCGAAGGTGCAGTTCCAGCTGAAGACCGGAGTGACCCCAGTGTTTCGGCCGAAGCGTCCGGTTGCGTACGCGATGTACCAGGCAGTCGACAACGAGCTGGACCGGTTGGAACGTGCGAAGATCATACCACCGGTAGATTTTTCGGAGTGGGCAGCTCCGATTGTGGTGGTCCGTAAAGCGAATGGGAAGATCAGGATCTGCGGAGACTATTCGACGGGACTGAATGGAGCGCTGCAACCTCATCAGTATCCGTTACCTCTGCCGCAGGATATCTTCGCCAATCTGGCAAACTGCACGGTCTTCAGTCAGATTGACCTGACGGATGCGTTTCTGCAAGTGGAGGTGGACGAAGGCTCTCGTAACCTCCTGACGATCAACACGCATCGTGGTCTGTACCGCTACAATCGTCTTCCGCCGGGAGTGAAAGCTGCGCCCGGAGCATTTCAACAGCTGATCGACACGATGTTGGTCGGTTTGAAAGGAGTGAGCGGCTACCTGGACGACATTGTTGTTGGCGGCGTCGACGAAGAAGATCACAACAGGAATCTTCGTGCGGTGCTGCAGCGGATCCAGGAGTTCGGATTCACCATCCGAGCGGAAAAGTGTAGCTTCGGGAAGAGCCAAATCCGCTATCTGGGGCATCTGTGCGATCGGCACGGAATACGGCCTGACCCGGCAAAAATCGAAGCGATCCAGATGCTGCCTGCGCCGAAGGACGTCAGCGGAGTTCGTTCTTTTCTGGGCGCAATAAACTATTACGGAAAGTTCGTGCCCAACATGCGCACGCTTCGGTTCCCGCTCGACGAGCTGCTGAAAGAGAAAGGAGAGTTCCGATGGACTGCCGAGTGTCAGCGTTCCTTCGAACGGTTCAAGGAGATCCTTGGTTCCGACCTTCTGTTGACCCACTACGATCCGCGACGAGAGATCATCGTTTCGGCGGATGCTTCATCGATTGGCGTCGGCGCAACTATCAGCCATAGGTTCCCCGACGGTTCAGTGAAGGTGGTTCAGCACGCGGCACGAGCGCTTACGAAGGCGGAGATGGGCTACAGCCAGCCGGATCGCGAAGGACTGGCAGTGGTGTTCGCTGTAACGAAATTCCACAACATGATTTTCGGCAGAAAGTTTCGTTTGCAGACCGACCACGCACCTTTGGTTCGGATCTTCGGCTCACGGAAAGGTATTCCGGTGTACACTGCGAACCGTCTTCAGCGCTGGGCGCTGACGTTGCTGTTGTACGACTTCACCATCGAGTACGTGCAAACGGAGAAGTTCGGGAACGCCGATGTCCTGTCGAGGCTGATCAACAACCACGCCAAGCCTGACGAGGATAACGTGATTGCGAGCGTGATTCTGGAGGAGGATTTGCGGTTTGTGGCGGACGAAGCAGTAAGCTGTCTTCCGCTTAGTTTCAAGTCGGTGGAACAGGAGACGCAATCCGATGAACAGCTGCGCAAAGTGTACCGGTATCTTCGAGAAGGCTGGCTGGAAGAGGCGAAGATCGTGGATCCGGAGATACGCCGGCTCCATGGAAGGCGAGATTCGCTGTGCACCGTTGAGAAGTGCATCATGTTCGGAGAACGCTTGGTGATTCCCGAGATGCATCGGCAGCGGTATCTGCGGCAGCTGCACCGGGGACACCCCGAAATCCTACGAATGAAGGCGTTGGCGAGAAGTTATGTGTATTGGCCGTCGATTGATGAGGAGATTGCCCAGTACGTGAAGGCGTGTAAGCACTGCGCTTCCGTAGCAAGGAGTCCACCGAAAGAAGCACCCGTTCCGTGGCCACGTCCAACTGGCCCATCGACGGAGTACACTACTTGCTGGTAGTCGACGCGCAAAGTGGCCGGAAGTGGTGCCAACACAACGGATCACTTCCACAGCCACGATCAGCATCTTGAGAAGCATCTTTGCCCGGCTGGGAATGCCTGAAACGCTCGTCAGCGACAACGGGACACAGTTCACGAGCAGCGAGTTCCAGCAGTTCTGCAGCGACAGTGGCATCGATCACGTCACCACGGCACCGTTTCATCCACAGTCGAACGGTCAGGCTGAAAGGTTCGTGGACACGTTCAAGAGGGCGCTGAAGAAGATCCAGGAGGGGAGGGTCGGCGTTGGAGAAGCGTTGGATGTTTTCCTGCTGACCTACCGCACAACACCGAATCGACAGGTCGACGAAGGTAAATCACCGTCCGAAGCAATGTTCGGCCGGCGCATCAGGACAAGTCTATACCTGCTTCGCCCTCCACCAGAGCGCCCACCGAGAGACGAAAAGGAAGGAAACCGAAGGAGCTTCTCTGCACACGATGCCGTCTATGCGAAGGTGTACAGCAACAACAAGTGGCGCTGGGCACCTGGAACGGTGTGTGAGAAGATCGGCAAGGTGATGTACACCGTCTGGGTTGAAGATCAGCGGATGGTTCGAGCGCATGTTAACCAGATGCGCAGTCGTGGCGGTAGTACACCAGGTAGCAGCAGGCTGCAGTCAGCACTGCCTCTAGACGTTCTGCTGGATGCGTGGAGCATTCCGAGAACTGCGCCGCCAGTCCCAACACCATCTTTGTTCCCGACGGACCCCACGGACTCGTCAAGAGAGTTCCCACCGTTGCCACCTGTGCCGTCTGCGTCCTCGTCGGTGTCTACGTCCATGTCCTCGTCATCATCGTCATCTATGTCTGCTACGTCAGCATCCCCGGAGTTCGCATCGGCAGATAGCGAACCAATTACTCCGGTGCAGCTTCCACGAAGGTCTTCCAGAGCTCGAAGGCCTCCGCAGTGGTTCGACCCGTACCATCTCTATTGAGAAGGGGGGATGTTGGGGACAACTGGAATGCGGATAGCCCCTACCTATTCCGCCACCGCTGGACTCGCGGGCGACTGTACATCTGTCACCCTTTGATGTCGACACAGCTCATACATGTGTAATTGTTATGAATGAATGTTGTCCAAATGTAAATAAAGTTTAGTTTTGTTATTGTTCGTTTTACCGCAACAACGCGTTTTAATTCGTTCGTCCGATTAGTAATGTTTTAATTTGTTTCTCGCGCTAATGATCTCGGTACGCGAGTTCGGCCACCACGTACGGGCGCGGGATACAAAAAGGAGTTCCTTCAAGGATTCCTTCACTAATGTGTTTAAGAGTAATTTAATAAATTATTTCGATGATTTCTTCAGATAGTCTGGTATTTCTTCAATGATTCATCCAGGAATTCCTTCAAGAATTTCTTTGGGAATTCCTTCAAGGATTTCTTTAGAAATTCCTTCAAGGATTCCTCCATGAATTTCTTCCAGGATTCCTCCATAAGCTCATTGCAAGATTCCTCCAAAAATTCCTTCAAGGATTCCTTCAGGAATTCCTTCAAGGATTCCTCCAGGAATTCCTTCAAGGATTCTTCAGGAATTCCTCCAAGGATTTTTTTTATCAATTCCGTCAAGAATTCCTTCGAGGATTCATCCAAAAATTCTTTCAAGGAATGCTCCAGGAATGTTTCAAGGATTCCTCAAGAAATTCCCTCCAGGAATTCCTTCAAGGATTTTTACAGGAATTCCTTCAAGGATTTTTTTAGGAATTCCTTCAAGGTTTCCTCCAGGAATTCCTTCAAGGATTCCTCCAGGAATTCCTTCAAGGATTCCTCCAGGAATTCCTTCAAGGATTTTTACAGGAATTCCTTCAAGGATTTCTTTAGGAATTCCTTCAAGGATTCCTCCAGGAATTCCTTCAAGGATTCCTCCAGGAATTCCTTCAAGGATTCCTCCAGGAATTCCTTCAAGGATTCCTCCAGGAATTCCTTCAAGGATTCCTCCAGGAATTCCTTCAAGGATTCCTCCAGGAATTCCTTCAAGGATTCCTCCAGGAATTCCTTCAAGGATTCCTCCAGGAATTCCTTCAAGGATTCCTCCAGGAATTCCTTCAAGGATTCCTCCAGGAATTCCTTCAAGGATTCCTCCAGGAATTCCTTCAAGGATTCCTCCAGGAATTCCTTCAAGGATTCCTCCAGGAATTCCTTCAAGGATTCCTCCAGGAATTCCTTCAAGGATTCCTCCAGGAATTCCTTCAAGGATTCCTCCAGGAATTCCTTCAAGGATTCCTCCAGGAATTCCTTCAAGGATTCCTCCAGGAATTCCTTCAAGGATTCCTCCAGGAATTCTTTCAAGGATTCCTCCTGGAATTCCTTCAAGGATTCCTCCAGGAATTCCTTCAAGGATTCCTCCAGGAATTCCTTCAAGGATTCCTCCAGGAATTCCTTCAAGGATTCCTCCTGGAATTCCTTCAAGGATTCCTCCAGGAATTCCTTCAAGGATTCCTCCAGGAATTCCTTCAAGGATTCCTCCAGGAATTCCTTCAAGGATTCCTCCAGGAATTCCTTCAAGGATTCCTCCAGGAATTCCTTCAAGGATTCCTCCAGGAATTCCTTCAAGGATTCCTCCAGGAATTCCTTCAAGGATTCCTCAAAGAATTCCTTCAAGGATTCCTCCAGGAATTCCTTCAAGGATTCCTCCAGGAATTCCTTCAAGGATTCCTCCAAGAATTCCTTCAAGGATTCCTCCAGGAATTCCTTCAAGGATTCCTCCAGGAATTCCTTCAAGGATTCCTCCAGGAATTCCTTCAAGGATTCCTCCAGGAATTCCTTCAAGGATTCCTCCTGGAATTCCTTCAAGGATTCCTCCAGGAATTCCTTCAAGGATTCCTCCAGGAATTCCTTCAAGGATTCCTCCAGGAATTCCTTCAAGGATTCCTCCAGGAATTCCTTCAAGGATTCCTCCAGGAATTCCTTCAAGGATTCCTCCAGGAATTCCTTCAAGGATTCCTCCAGGAATTCCTTCAAGGATTCCTCCAGGAATTCCTTCAAGGATTCCTCCAGGAATTCCTTCAAGGATTCCTCCAGGAATTCCTTCAAGGATTCCTCCAGGAATTCCTTCAAGGATTCCTCCAGGAATTCCTTCAAGGATTCCTCCAGGAATTCCTTCAAGGATTCCTCCAGGAATTCCTTCAAGGATTCCTCCAGGAATTCCTTCAAGGATTCCTCCAGGAATTCCTTCAAGGATTCCTCCAGGAATTCCTTCAAGGATTCCTCCAGGAATTCCTTCAAGGATTCCTCCAGGAATTCCTTCAAGGATTCCTCCAGGAATTCCTTCAAGGATTCCTCCAGGAATTCCTTCAAGGATTCCTCCAGGAATTCCTTCAAGGATTCCTCCAGGAATTCCTTCAAGGATTCCTCCAGGAATTCCTTCAAGGATTCCTCCAGGAATTTCTTCAAGGATTCCTCCAGGAATTCCTTCAAGGATTCCTCCAGGAATTCCTTCAAGGATTCCTCCAGGAATTCCTTCAAGGATGCCTCCAGGAATTCCTTCAAGGATTCCTCCAGGAATTCCTTCAAGGATTCCTCCAGGAATTCCTTCAAGGATTCCTCCAGGAATTCCTTCAAGGATTCCTCCAGGAATTCCTTCAAGGATTCCTCCAGGAATTCCTTCAAGGATTCCTCCAGGAATTCCTTCAAGGATTCCTCCAGGAATTCCTTCAAGGATTCCTCCAGGAATTCCTTCAAGGATTCCTCCAGGAATTCCTTCAAGGATTCCTCCAGGAATTCCTTCAAGGATTCCTCCAGGAATTCCTTCAAGGATTCCTCCAGGAATTCCTTCAAGGATTCCTCCAGGAATTCCTTCAAGGATTCCTCCAGGAATTCCTTCAAGGATTCCTCCAGGAATTCCTTCAAGGATTCCTCCAGGAATTCCTTCAAGGATTCCTCCAGGAATTCCTTCAAGGATTCCTCCAGGAATTCCTTCAAGGATTCCTCCAGGAATTCCTTCAAGGATTCCTCCAGGAATTCCTTCAAGGATTCCTCCAGGAATTCCTTCAAGGATTCCTCCAGGAATTCCTTCAAGGATTCCTCCAGGAATTCCTTCAAGGATTCCTCCAGGAATTCCTTCAAGGATTCCTCCAGGAATTCCTTCAAGGATTCCTCCAGGAATTCCTTCAAGGATTCCTCCAGGAATTCCTTCAAGGATTCCTCCAGGAATTCCTTCAAGGATTCCTCCAGGAATTCCTTCAAGGATTCCTCCAGGAATTCCTTCAAGGATTCCTCCAGGAATTCCTTCAAGGATTCCTCCAGGAATTCCTTCAAGGATTCCTCCAGGAATTCCTTCAAGGATTCCTCCAGGAATTCCTTCAAGGATTCCTCCAGGAATTCCTTCAAGGATTCCTCCAGGAATTCCTTCAAGGATTCCTCCAGGAATTCCTTCAAGGATTCCTCCAGGAATTCCTTCAAGGATTCCTCCAGGAATTCCTTCAAGGATTCCTCCAGGAATTCCTTCAAGGATTCCTCCAGGAATTCCTTCAAGGATTCCTCCAGGAATTCCTTCAAGGATTCCTCCAGAAATTCCTTCCAGGATTCCTCCAGGAATTCCTTCAAGGATTCCTCCAGGAATTCCTTCAAGGATTCCTCCAGGAATTCCTTCAAGGATTCCTCCAGGAATTCCTTCAAGGATTCCTCCAGGAATTCCTTCAAGGATTCCTCCAGGAATTCCTTCAAAGATTCCTCCAGGATTTCTCAGTACTCATACAAAAATTCATTAAAGGACTGCTCCAGAAATTCCTTCAAGGATTCCTCCAGGAATTCCTTCAAGAATTCCTCCAGGAATTCCTTCAAGGATTCCTCCAGGAATTCCTTCAAGCATTCCTCCAGGCGAAACACTAGAAAAAAAAATTCCTAGAGGAATATTTGATGAAATTCTTGGATGAATTCTTGAAGAAATTCTTGGAGAAATCCTTGAAGAGTTTTCTGGAGGAATCCTTGGAAGGATTTCTGAAAGAATCCTGCAATAAATTCCTGGAAAAATCCTCGAAGGAATTCCGGGAGGAATCCGTGAAGGAATTCTTGGATGTATCCTTGAAAGAATTCCTGGAGGAATCCATGAAAGAATTCTTAAATAAATCCTTGAAGGATTTCCTGGAGTAATCCTGGAGGAATTTCTGGAGGAATCCTTGAAGGAACTCCTGTAGGAATCTTTAAAGGAATTCCTTAAGAAATTCTTGAAAGAATTCTTTAACGTATTTTTGAAAGATTTCTTGGAGAAATCCTGAAAAAATTCCTGGAGGAGTTCTGGGAGAAATTTCTGGAGGAATGTCTGAAAAAAAATCCTGAATATATCCTTGAAGAAATTCCCGGAAGAATCCTTGAAAGAATTCTTAAATGAATCCTTAAAGGATTTACTAGAGTAATCCTGGAAGGAATTTCTGGAGGAATCCTGGAAGGAATTCCTAGCGGAATCCTGGGAAATTTCTGGAGGAATCCTTGAAGGAATTCCTGGTGGAATTCTTGAATTTTTTCCTGGAGGAACCCTTGAAGGAATTCCTGGAGGAATTCTTGTAGGGATCCCTGGAGGAATCCTTGAAGGAATTCCTGGAGTAATTCTTATAGGAATCCCTGGAGGAATCCTTGAAGGAATTCCTGGAGGAATCCTTATAGGAATCCTTGAAGGAATCCCTGGAGGAATCCTTGAAGGAATTCCTGGAGGAATCCTTGAAGGAATCCCTGGAGGAATCCTTGAAGGAATCTCTGGAGGAATCCTTGAAGGAATTCCTGGAGGAATCCTTGAAGGAATCCCTGGAGGAATCCTTGAAGAAATCCCTGGAGGAATCTTCGAAGGAATCCCTGGAGGAATCCTTGAAGGAATCCCTGGAGGAATCCTTGAAGGAATCCCTGGAGGAATCTGTAGTAGGCTATAATCATAATTATAATTAGAGTAGGCTGAAAACGAGGAGGAAGTAAATAAACGTAATTGTGATTTTTGTTTACAACCGAACAACACGGTTTATTACTATTCTACATTGGCGACGAGAGTAAAGCTCAGTTTCCCGCGTTTGATTTGATTATTGGCCCTGGAGAGGAATAGCAGATTAATACATTTGTTAACAAATAGTGGTGTGTGCAGAATTTTAAACAAGGAAGAAGATGTTGTGACTTGATATAGTTTGAATGAAAGTGGGTGTTTTGGCTAAAATAAATAAAAAGGAGATAAGGAAATATCATCCTTAGTGAAGCTTGACAATGTGTAGAATGGGGAGAAATAAGGTGGATCTTTCGGATTTGAACGGAAGAAGCTAGAAATGTGTGGGAAACACTACTGCGGTTTGATTAAGGAGCTGCGCAACAGGAAGATAGTGATGGATCTGTTGAAGATCAGATCAGGAGGCTCCTGAATCAGCTTTGTAAATCTGGTATGTAATATAGAATGTACAGCGTGATATCGAAGTGCAGGTGTCATTTAGGAGTGTTTTCTTAACCGTTATTTACGTAGCTACTAAACAACGAGATGGTGTACACAGTGGTTTTGTTTGAAAGATCGAACAGTTAGAACAAGTTTACTGAGGGTGAAGGATTTAATTGATTTAAAAATTGAAAATTCATTGAACATTAATAATGCAGTCTCCTTTAAGTAATATTGGTTATTATTTGCATTTCTTGGTTTTTGTGCGTATCTAGTGCAAAATGAGCATATATTGCATATGTTACCGTATCACCTCCCGAATAAAACGGTATCATACAGCAATTATATAGAATATCATTTTCCTATCATTCTTATTATCATAATCCGGATTATAGATCAATGATACAATGAACCATATCCATGATAGCAGTTATCATTCAAAGGGATTTTATGATAGACCGAATGGGTTGTTAAGTATCGTTACCATTCAAAAATGCCAATTTTCTCGAACAAAATTTTACCGATATTATTCATTTTATAATCACTTTATCCTATTTTTTACGATACAGTGAATAATAAAAACAATATTGAAATATTTCATCAAATCTGCTTTATCGACCAGAAAAAAATACACACCCCTGCGAGCACTTACCGGGCACTGTCAAGCTTTTGTATCATTATATGAATAATTGTTTATATTTGCGGTGTTTTTAGTTTGCTGGATCTGGAATCGAACCGTATTTGATGCTTGCTCGTCGCGCGGTGCCTCGGTGTCTCCGTACTAGACCAAATTGAATTTGTGGTCGCGAGTGCGTTAAAGTAATACAGGTTCTAAAAGATAAAATCCAGCTGAGTTTGTAGACTTGAACGTGGGTGGCCGGACGGCCGGCAAGAGGAAAGAATCTGCTTGTTTTACCAGAATTTACCGCATCGGAAGGTAAGTTATATAGTGACCTACAATGATTAGCTGGATGCAATTTCTCGCCGGAACCAGTAATCGCAGCATAGTTATCAGTCGTCACAACTTGAGCCTGAAACAGCCAGCGCTACAGTTATTTTGTGTGCCGAGTTTCGTTATTGGTACCAGCAGCAGAGCAACGTATACTTTCTCTATATTTTATTCTATTTAAGACCTCGGCTCTTTAAACTACTCTGCAAGTGGTATTGATTCCCGAAATGGCTAGAAACTGAAACTTCCAAGGGGTTTCGAAACTCCGCTCGCGGTCAGGAAAGTTATGGTACATGCACGCAATCGTAGTGGAAGAAAAATGACAAACATAAAAATGCCAATCATCGGCATAGTTAATAATATAACAATGAATAATAACATGATGGTGTCCTAATTTAACTATTAAATACCGAGTATAGTGAACAAACAGTCGAAAACAGTATTTTTTCGCTGAAATTTTTTTCCATCCGAATAATAAAAATTATTCAAACATTATTCAACATATTATTATGATATGTTCAATGATCCTTAAACAATCCTGAATGATTGGATTTTTTAAATCCCAATCGTTTTATCATAAAACGATTACTGCTTGTATTGTTATCATTTCACCAATGGATATTGTATAATAAGAACGATGGCATGAATGGTATTTTTCTATGCGGGTTATATGTACTTTTTATTCTGTTTTGGACATTTTCCACCTTAGCCGGTTCGGAAAACAATTAGTTTTGGTGATACAATATTATCTTTTTGCATACTCTTTGTTCACGTCGCAGCAAACGCAATTAATTAGACATTATGATTTCTGTTTTATTATTTCTGACGTAAGTAAAATATTATGCAATGAAAATAAATATCGTTTGATTCGGCAAATTAAATATTTAGTTAGATGACGATTTAGTGTCAACATAAATACTGTCACATAATAAGCATTTGAAGAAAAAAAGCTATAAAATATTTGGATTTAATCCATAACAAGTAATGTAGTATGCGATAATCTCTAGAATATTTCTTGAAAGTTTTCTGACAAAATCGGGTCCTTACTGTACCATTTGATTAGATTAAATTAAACAGATTTTTATGTTCAATGCGATTTTATAAAATCTTGAACTAACATATAAGCTGAAATATAAAATCAGCTGAACATCAATCAGTTTAACAATCATTTTAATGACAGAACAGAGGTGAAGATAATATATATACTCGGCGATTTTGTTAAACAAATGGCTTACAGCAATTGTAATAGAAAACATTGAAAGCTTCGGAAAAATGAAATGTGTCTGAAATAAGGTTTTAGTTGATTCTTTATTTAGAAAAAAATAAGCAAAATCTAACAAAATTTATTGAACATCATGCTTAGGCAGATATCATATAAGTAAGCGTTAAACGCGCGGGTAATTAGTAAGACCAGGATGAGGGCAACGGGTTCTGTGTCGGTTCTTGGGTTCTTGATCAGACCCCAATCTTATAGCAAAGAAAATAGGGTATCGGTTCCCTCATTAAGCATGGGGCTATCATTTCCATTTAACAAAAAAAAAATATTTATATAATACATAACGCATGGAAACAAACAGAAAGGAATCAATTGGTGACGTAATCGTTTGTTTTCGAGTAGTATGGATTAGGGAGCGTGAGATTACTTATGACACTCAGACCTTATATTTATTTCTTTGAGCATAGAACATCACGTTGCTTGCTACACGCCCAAAGCAAGCTTTCATTTCAAAGAACGCTTAGATAAGAATCAGGCTCCGTCTTAGTTTAGAGGTATACGTCTTAGTTTAGAGGTATAAAGAAGACGTTAGTTTGGCCGTCATTGGCAGCTTCAACATTTTAATTGATGATAGTTTTAGCTTAAATCACGCGGGCCCTTTAGTTTAAACCGAGCACGTCAACCACGTGCCGCAGTTCTCATGATTTTGACATTTTAAGAAAATCTGGCAGATCTGGGATGTCTACCAAAATTTGTCGATTGCTCATTACCATGAGTTAAAACTTGAGTAAAACATGTAAAACAAGCAACTAAATCTTGAAATTTAAGCGAGCAATCGCTCAAAATTACACGATAACACGAAGATAGTAAGTAAACCAGTAATATGTGGTATAAAGCGTCAATTCACAGGAGAAACTATTTTAAACGTAGTTTTATTGTGAGCTACGGATGGTTTTGCTTTTCGCTGCTACCTGGCTTAACCAATTTAAGACCGTTATCTCTAATAAAGGTGTGTTTGATAATTCATATTACATTGAACCGCAGAGAGAACAAATCTTGATTATCTGGACTAATTGTGGCAGCGCAATTTACAGATGTAATGACATGCACAGAAGGCATTAAACTGTGTGAAAAGCATTACTAATCGTTGGCTATTCTTAGGCAAATCAGTTTCTTAAAAAAAATATGCAAACGACAAATGTATGAAACTTGCAACACAATGTATGAAAACACAGTAACAGAGAAAATTATAAATCATCAAACAGGTCTCTGATTACGCATTCAATTTGACGCGATTAAATGGCTCAGTGTAGGAAACGCAGGAAAAATGTTATCCCAGTTAATATTCCAGTAGTCAGCCAGAACAGAGAAGTTTTGTCTAGTACGCAGAATATGGTTTGACATTTGTCAGAAGGGCTGTAAAATATGGTAAAATACCATAGGAAGAGTTGATGTAGAGGTCTGTCAACAAAAGCAAAATAAGAAAATTAAGAATTCACATCACGGAATTTAAAATATATATTCCTATCAAGCACTATATGAAACCATTACATAGCTCTAGTATGATTCTATATCCAAATATAAGGGAAATAAAATGGAATGTAGGGGATAACAAATCCTAGTCCATTCCTTGCAAGAAACGTAGGGAACTAAGAGAGTTCTAGTCCGTTTCTGTATCCAAATATAGGGGATAAAGTTATCCTAGTCTATTTGGAGTTCGAATAAAAAAAGTAATGGAATGTAGGGGGTCACGGATCCTAATCCATTCCTAGCATGAAACGTAGGGAGCTTTTGGCAAGTTCTAGTCCGTTTCTGTAACCAAATATAGGGGGTGAAGTCATCCTAGTCTATTTGGAGTAGAAAAAAATGGAATGTAGGGGATTACAAATCCTAGTCCATTCCTAGCAAGAAACGTAGGGAGCTCAGAGAGTTCTAGTCCGTTTCTGTAACCAAATATAGGGGATAAAGTTATCCTAGTCTATTTGGAGATAAATGGATGAAGAAGATCACGAATCCTAATCCATTCTCGATTCAAGTTGATTTTATTGTATTACAGACCAAAATGAAGGAGCCCAGCTCAGTTCGTTTGGCGTAATATCTAGTAATGTTTTTTTTTTTTTATCTGTATTAACGAGATTTTTAGCCCTGGGCTAGTTCATCTCGGGACCCACGCTTTACTTCCCTTCCGAAGGAAGAACTCACATTTTGTGAGTTTTGTCGGGAGTGGGATTCGATCCCAGGTCCTCGGCGTGATAGTCACGTGTTCTAACCATCCAACCAGGTCCGCTCCACTAGTAATGTTTATGAATGTGAATTTTGAAAATTGAAGAATATATCAAAATGAAATCTGAAGCTGGTACATAGGAGAATCAAACGAAGAAATTTTTCAACTACTGTGGTAAGAGTATTCAACCAAATTAAAAGAAGGAGGTAAATGTATGTAGAGGCGGCTAAGTAAACGCTAATTGCATCAATATATTGATTAGTTTCATTCATTTATTTAGTTAACATCAAATTCATGATAATACTGAATCAAAAATTTGCCGCCATAATACTCGATTTGCAGCTGCAGCTCTCCAACGTCGGTCACGCCCAACACTCGCCAGATCACGCTCCACCTGGTCCGCCCATCGTGCTCTCTGCGCTCCACGCCTTCTTGTACCAACCGGATGGTTAGCAAACACCAACTTTGCAGGGTTGTTGTCCGGCATTCTTGCAACATGCCCTGCCCACCGTATCCTTCCGGCTTTGGCTACCTTCTGGATGCTGGGTTCGCCATAAAGTGCAGCGAGCTCGTGGTTCATCCTTCTCCGCCACACACCGTACTCCTGCACGCCGCCGAAGATCGTCCTTAGCACCCGTCGCTCGAAAACTCCGAGTGCTTGCATGTCCTCCTCGAGCATCGTCCACGTCTCGTGCCCGTAGAGAACCACCGGTCTTATTAACGTCTTGTACATGGTACATTTGGTGCGGGGGTGAATCTTTTTTGACCGCAGTTTCTTCTGGAGCCCATAATAGGCACGACTTCCACTGATGATGCGCCTTCGTATTTCACGGCTCACGTTATTGTCAGCCGTTAGCAAGAAACCGAGGTAGACGAATTCTTCTACCACCTCGAAAGTATCCCCGTCTATCGTAACATTGCTGCCAAGGCTTGTCCTGTCTCGCTCAGTCCCACCTACCAGCATGTACTTTGTCTTAGCCGCATTCACCACCAGTCCGACCTTTGCTGCTTCACGTTTCAGGCGGGTGTACTGTTCTGCCACCGTTCCAAATGTCCTAGCAATAATATCCATGTCATCCGCAAAACATACAAATTGGCTGGATTTCGTGAAGATCGTACCCCGGCTCGTCGCATAACACCTTCCAGGGCGATGTTGAATAGTAGGCAGGAAAGTCCATCACCTTGTCGTAGTCCCCGTCGAGATTCAAATGAACTGGATAGTTCACCCGAAATCCTTACGCTGTTCTGCACACCGTCCATCGTTGCTCTTATCAGTCTAGTCAGCTTCCCGGGAAAGCTGTTCTCGTCCATAATTTTCCATAGCTCTGTGCGGTCGATACTGTCGTATGCCGCTTTGAAGTCGATGAACAGGTGATGCGTTGGGACCTGGTATTCACGGCATTTCTGGAGGATTTGCCGTACGGTGAAGATCTGGTCCGTTGTCGACCGGCCGTCGATGAAACCGGCTTGGTAACTTCCCACGAACTCATTTACTTTAGGTGAAAGACGACGGAAGATGATCTGGGATAGCACTTTGTAGGCGGCATTCAAAATGGTGATCGCTCGAAAGTTCTCACACATTAACTTGTCGCCTTTCTTGTGGATGGGACAGATTATCCCTTCCTTCCACTCCTCCGGTAGCTGTTCGGTTTCCCAGATCTTGACAACTAACTGGTGCAGACAGGTGGCCAACTTTTCCGGGCCCATCTTGATGAGTTCCGCTGCGATATCGTCCTTACCAGCCGCTTTGTTGTTTTTGAGCTGGTGGATGGCATCCTTAACTTCCCTCAGCGTGGGAGTTGGTTCGTTCCCGTCCTCTGCTGCACCAACATAGTCATTTCCTCCGCTGCCTTGGTCCTCCGTGCCTACATTCTCTTCGCCATTCAGGTGCTCGTCGAAGTGCTGCTTCCACCTTTCGATCACCTCACGTTTGTCCGTCAGGAGGCTCCCGTCCTTATCCCTGCAGATTTCGGCTTGCGGCACGTAGCCTTTGCGGGATGCGTTGAGCTTCTGGTAGAACTTGCGTGTTTCTTGTGAACGGCACAGCAGTTCCATTTCCTCGCACTCCGCTTCTTCCAGGCGGCGCTTTTTCTCCCGGAAGAGACGGGTCTGCTGCTTCCGCTTCTGTCTGTATCGCTCCACATTCTGTCGGGTTCCATGCTGCAGCATTACCGCCCGCGCTGCATCCTTCTCCTCCAGAACCGCTCTGCACTCCTCGTCGAACCAATCGTTTCGTCGACTCCGTTCTACGTACCCGATAGTGCTCTCAGCTGCGTTGTTGATGGCTGCTTTGATTGTACTCCAGCAGTCCTCAAGAGGGGCCACATCGAGCACACCCTCGTCCGGCAACGCTGCCTCGAGATTCTGCGCGTATGCGGTGGCGACATTCGGTTGCTTCAGTCGCTCTAGATCGTACCGGGGCGGCCGCCGGTAATGTACGTTGTTAATAACGGAGAGTTTTGGGCGCAGTTTAACCATCACCAGGTAGTGATCGGAGTCGATATTAGCGCCACGATAGGTCCTGACGTCGATAATGTCGGAGAAGTGCCGTCCATCAATCAGAACGTGGTCGATTTGCGATTCCGTTTGTTGTGGTGATCTCCAGGTGTAACGATAAGGGAGGCTGTGCTGGAAGAAGGTGCTACGAATGGCCATGTTCTTGGAGTTGATTAGTTTATTAATCGCAATTTTATAGTCCTATACAGATAACCAAAATTATGCCAGGATATCGGAGAACATAAGAAGGATTGCTCCATGAACATTGACGAATGACGAACGGATCTCCTGGAAAATGTCTTGGATATCACAATATTTGTGTGCAACGGGGTTTAGATCGAAAATCATCAAATGTTATTCAATACAAGGTTTCGCATATTGAATAGGATAGTTTTACTATTTGCAGAAAGGGAGGGATGTAGTAGGCTATAATCATAATTATAATTAGAGTAGGCTGAAAACGAGGAGGAAGTAAATAAACGTAATTGTGATTATTGTTTACAACCGAACAACACGGTTTATTACTATTCTACAGAATCCTTGAAGGAATCCCTGGAGGAATCCTTGAAGGAATCCCTGGAGGAATCCTGGAAGGAATCCCTGGAGGAATCCTTGAAGGAATCCCTGGAGGAATCCTTGAAGGAATCCCTGGAGGAATCCTTGAAGGAATCCCTGGAGGAATCCTTGAAGGAATCCCTGGAGGAATCCTTGAAGGAATCCCTGGAGGAATCCTTGAAGGAATCCCTGGAGGAATGCTTGAAGGAATCCCTGGAGGAATCCTTGAAGGAATCCCTGGAGGAATCCTTGAAGGAATCCCTGGAGGAATCCTTGAAGGAATTCCTGGAGGAACCCTTGAAGGAATTCCTAGAGGAATCCTTGAAGGAATTCCTGGAGCAGTCCTTGAAGAAATTCCAGGAGGAATCCTTGAAGGAATTCCTGGAGGAATTCTTGAAGGATTTACTGGAGGAATCCATGAAAAAAATCTTGGAGGAATCCTTGAAGGAATCCCTGGAGGAATCCTTGAAGGAATTCCTGGAGGAACCCTTGAAGGAATTCCTAGAGGAATCCTTGAAGGAATTCCTGGAGCAGTCCTTGAAGAAATTCCTGGAGGAATCCTTGAAGGAATTCCTGGAGGAATTCTTGAAGGATTTACTGGAGGAATCCATGAAAATTTCTTGGAGGAATCCTTGAAGGAATTCCTGGAGGAATCCTTGAAGGAATTCCTGGAGGAATCCTTGAAGGAATCCCTGGAGGAATCCTTGAAGGAATCCCTGGAGGAATGCTTGAAGGAATCCCTGGAGGAATCCTTGAAGGAATCCCTGGAGGAATCCTTGAAGGAATCCCTGGAGGCATCCTTGAAGGAATTCCTGGAGGAACCCTTGAAGGAATTCCTGGAGGAATCCTTGAAGGAATTCCTGGAGCAGTCCTTGAAGAAATTCCAGGAGGAATCCTTGAAGGAATTCCTGGAGGAATTCTTGAAGGATTTACTGGAGGAATCCATGAAAAAAATCTTGGAGGAATCCTTGAAGGAATCCCTGGAGGAATCCTTGAAGGAATTCCTGGAGGAACCCTTGAAGGAATTCCTAGAGGAATCCTTGAAGGAATTCCTGGAGCAGTCCTTGAAAAAATTCCTGGAGGAATCCTTGAAGGAATTCCTGGAGGAAATCTTGAAGGATTTACTGGAGGAATCCATGAAAAAATTCTTGGAGGAATCCTTGAAGGAATTCCTGGAGGAATCCTTGAAGGAATTCCTGGAGGAATCCTTGAAGGAATTCCTGGAGGAATCCTTGAAGGAATCCCTGGAGGGATCCTTGAAGGAATCCCTGGAGGATTCCTTGAAGGAATCCCTGGTGGAATCCTTGAAGGAATTCCTGGAGGAATCCTTGAAGGAATCCTTGGAGGAATCCTTGAAGGAATTCCTGGAGGAATCCTTGAAGGAATTCCTGGAGGAATCCTTGAAGGAATTCCTGGAGGAATTCTTGAAGGATTTACTGGAGGAATCCATGAAAAAATTCTTGAAAGAATACTGGAAGGAATTCCTGGAGAAATCCTTGAAGGAATCCCTGGAGGAATCCTTGAAGGAATCCCTGGTTTAATCCTTGAAGGAATTCCTGGAGGAACCCTTGAAGGAATCCCTGATGGAATTCCTGGAGCAGTCCTTGAAGAAATTCCTGGAGGAATCCTTGAAGGAATTCCTGGAGGAATTCTTGAAACATTTACTGGAGGAATCCATGAAAAAATTCTTGGAGGAATCCTTGAAGGAATCCCTGGAGGAATCCTTGAAGGAATTCCTGAAGAAATCCTCGAAGGAATTCCTGGAGGAATCCTTGAAGGAATTCCTGGAGGAATCCTTGAGGGAATTCCTGGAGGGATCCTTGAGGGAATTCCTGGAAAAATCCTTGAAGGAATCCCTGGAGGAATCCTTGAAGGAATCCCTGGAGGAATCCTTGAAGGAATCCCTGGAGGAATCCTTGAAGGAATTCCTGGAGGAATCCTTGAAGGAATTCCTGCAGCAGTCCTTGAAGAAATTCCTGGAGGAATCCTTGAAGGAACTCCTGGAGAAATTCTTGAAAGATTTACTGGAGGAATCCTTGATGGAATTCCTGGAGGAATCCTTGAAGGAATCCCTGGAGGAATCCTTGAAGGAATCCCTGGAGGAATCCTTGAAGGAATTCCTGGAGGAATCCTTGAAGGAATTCCTGGAGGAATCCTTGAAGGAATTCCTGGAGGAATCCTTGAAGGAATTCCTGGAGGAATCCTTGAAGGAATTCCTGGAGGAATCCTTGAAGGAATTCCTGGAGGAATCCTTGAAGGAATTCCTGGAGGAATCCTTGAAGGAATTCCTGGAGGAATCCTTGAAGGAATTCCTGGAGGAATCCTTGAAGGAATTCCTGGAGGAATCCTTGAAGGAATTCCTGGAGGAATCCTTGAAGGAATTCCTGGAGGAATCCTTGAAGGAATTCCTGGAGGAATCCTTGAAGGAATTCCTGGAGGAATCCTTGAAGGAATTCCTGGAGGAATCCTTGAAGGAATTCCTGGAGGAATCCTTGAAGGAATTCCTGGAGGAATCCTTGAAGGAATTCCTGGAGGAATCCTTGAAGGAATTCCTGGAGGAATCCTTGAAGGAATTCCTGGAGGAATCCTTGAAGGAATTCCTGGAGGAATCCTTGAAGGAATTCCTGAAGGAATCCTTGAAGGGATTCCTGGATGTATACTTAAAGGAATTCCTGGATGAATCCTTATAGGAATCCCTGAAGGAATCCTTGAAGGAATTCTTGGAGGAACCCTTGAAGGAATTCCTGGAGGAATCCTTGAAGGTATTCCTGGAGCAGTCCTTGAAGAAATTCCTGGAGGAATCCTTGAAGGAATTCCTGGAGGAATTCTTGAAGGATTTACTGGAGGAATCCATGAAAAAAATCCTGGAGGAATCTTTGAAGGAATTCCTGGAGGAATCCTTGAAGGAATTCCTGGAGGAATCCTTAATGGAATTCCTGGAAGAATCCTTGAAGGAATTCCTGGAGGAATTACTGGAGGACTCCATGAAGGAAATACTGGAGGAATCCTTGAAGTGATTCCTGCAAGAATCTTGGAAGGAATTCCTGCAAGAATCCTTGAAGGATTCCTTGAAGGAATTCCTGAAGCAATTGTTGAAGGCGTACCAAAAGGAACCCTTGAAAGAATTCCCGAAGAAATCCCAGAAGGAAATCCTGAAAATTCTTTGAAGGAATTACTATAGGAACTCTTAAAGAAATTTTTGAAGAAATCCCTGAGAACCCTTGAAGGATTTGTTGAAGGAATTATTGAAGGAATCGACGGAGATATTCCTTAAGAAATTCTTAAACGAGTTCCTTGAAAGAATTCCCAAAATCATCCTTAAAGGAATTTCTGAGAAAAGTCTTGAAGCAACTGCTGAAAGAATACTTCAGGGATTCTTTAAGGAGTTCCCTGAGGGAACTCCTGGATGAATCCCAGAGGAAACTCCTAGAAGAAGAAGGAACTCCTGCAGGAATATCCAGAAGGAAATCCTGGGGTAATCCCCAGAAGAAGCTCCTGGTGGAATCCCCAGAGCAAAATCCTGGATGAATGCCCGGAGGAAACTTCTGGAGGAATGCCCAGAGGAGTTTTCGATAAAATCTCTGGAGAAATCCTCGAATACTGAATTTTGATTGGGTCTCGTAAAGTTCCGGTAGCTTGATCTGGAGCTTCATGTCAATACTATTTTTTGGCAATAGTAGCAAGTTTTCAACGGAATCTATCGGAATTCAGCCAAGTACATTCACGGAATCTATCGGATGGGTGGTATCACATTTCCCGGAATGCCATCTCTCGGGATGCCATTTCCCGGAGTGACATTTCCCGGAATGACACATTTCCCGGAATGCCATTTCCCGGAGTGACATTTCCCGGAATGACACATTATCCGGAATGTCATTTCCCGGAATGACACATTTCGCGGAATGCCATTTCCCGGAGTGACATTTCCCGGAATGATGCTGGATCATTGAGGCTGAACTATGTTACTTCAGAACGAAAGTGTCAATAGGCCGAATAGGATATTACAGGTCGGATGACTTTTTGGTGGATTGCGTGTTATCTTCTTGGCAGTTGAACTGGTAGTGAATTCAATCATAATCCTCAGCTTTAATTAGCACAAAAATACCACATCTCCTTTTCTTTATAATGGGAAGAGCTTTTTATCAAGCCTATAATATATAAAATGATGGAATTTGATTTTATCGTGCCCTCATGGTTGTCTGTGAGGGAACTAGATTGGCATATCCTCATCGGACCAACCATTCGGTTGTCCGTGAAGGACTTCGTATGTCGTGCTCTCATCGGACCAACCAGCCGGTTGTCTGTGATAAATCGATGGTGTTTTAGTCGAAAGCCCTTAGACCTTCTCATCCAACATAGCAAAGTACATACCAAAACACAACAAATGCAACCTATCAGCTTGTACTTCATTTTGAAGTAAACTACCACAGCTTCAAAAGGACGGCCACTGGGCAGTCTAATGGAATGGTATTATTATGAAACACATACTGCCTATGATCGCATATCAGTCCCATATTTGCTGGGTTTCCTATTCGTATGACAGTTATGCGATTATAGGCAGCATACACCTCGAAAGAACAGCCTATTTTTAAAAGAAGGAAAAATCTCTGATGGGAAAGTTAGTATTGTGGATTTGGAAGAAAACCGAAGAATGAGCATCGTTTAAACTTCACTACATTACTACACGAAAAGAAATTTAATTATTTTATATATTAGAATCGACTCATCTTTTTCATTAGATGTGTCGTAATTGATTTCATAACATGAATTAATTTTGTTTATTCAATAACCTATTGAAAGCTATAACATTTTCCTATTCCATGTATAAGTTTTGTGTTATGGGGAAAAAATATAAGTTTTAACTAATAAATTACTTAAGGTTTTGCTTTGGAAACCCACTCCAATACAAGTAAACACTGTCGTCGTAAATTCAACGAAGGAAGCCATTGTAGTCATCGCTTCCTTTCGGCGCCAAAAGGAAAGTGTGGTTTTCTCGAGTTTTTTTTTGTGAAAACCTCAGCAAATCGCACAAAAAGCATGCACCGTGATCTGCACGGTAAGTATTTTACCTAAATTGATCTCTATTTGCTGCTATACAGTCCGGATTCGCTGGTTGGGTCACGATTGCGCCCCGATTAGCGAATCGTGTTCGTTCGTTGAGGCAACTGACAACTGATCAAAATGCTGTAGCACACGCAAGTGACGAGAAATACGTCACGGAACACTCACATACTTGCGCAAACGTTCTGTATTGAGTTGTCCAAAATATGTCTCACGAAACCTAATGCAAGCCTATCCATATACATGAGAACAAAAGATGTTTACAAAGTTCTTACAGATAGATTAACACGGGAAATCTGAACACAAACCACTACCACACAAGAATTTGGATTGGTCAATACAGGAGCTGTGATGCGACGGCGGGCAGACGTCAAACTCGTTTTGACATCTATTTTGACATTGACAGTGCTTTTTAGTTGGGTTTTGCCCCAACCAGTGAACATTCAACCATCGAGACAGCCCATCTAACGAGCTCTCAACGAACGAATCGTCACTGTACTAACATAATTTTTCTCTTCGACAGAGTACCCCCAAAAATAGCCATAAACTCTTCCTGCCTCCAGGACCAGAGAGCCCCCATCCACCGTAATGTTAATTCCGGAGCTTTTAGTCAAGTTTCTTGGTTTCGAAGACAGCATCACTCGCGGCAGCAGAAGGAGTCATCGTCGTCGTTGTTGCCGTTGTTGCCTACTCGAGAAGGGCTCAGCCTTCAGCCGAACATAACGCCAGAGCTTTCGAAAAGGGATCGCTAACAGTGCAGCGCTCTGGGTTCCGGTGGACCAATACCCTGTGGTGGAAGTGCGATTGCTGTTGAAACAAGGGAGGTGCAATGCTGCGGAAGCAAATTATTCCGGTACCCACCAAGTTTTGGCCTGCAGGAGCTGCTTCGGAACCGAGTTCGGAACTATTTGCGGGTAGTTGAAACGATTCAGGTTTGGTTAAAATCTCTAAGTGTACCATTGTAATGATGTAATGATAGAATAAAACTATTCAGACTGATTCGAAATGAAAATTTCTTTTATTTTTTTCAACAAGAAATTTATGTCAAATTTGTCTGTGAAGCACCCATAATCAAAATATATGGTAATAAGGTTCATTTGGTTTGACGCATACATACTATAACATATGTTATTCCTAATACTAATTATTAAAAATGATGAATAACAATCATAAGTTAAACTTATACATTTCATTTATTTTGTGTCATGCTTCATATTACACTCTCAGACAAAATTTATGAGAGGAACGAAATGGCAAAAATGTATAACATTTTCTTATACATTCTATATGGATTTTTCTTTTCGTGTAGCGCACTTAAGGGGAAATGAGACGAACTCACCATGGTAGTCAGAAGCATTTTTCCATGGTGAAGACAAAAACTAATTTCACACAAAATTCCGAACTTGCTAACCTATTGTACCCGTGCGCTTACTATTTTTAATAAATTAATACTTTTCAGTTTGCGTTTTCGCAAAAAAAAGCCGATCGACATTACCGAAACAATTTTTCTAATTAATAGCGGTTAGCGTACCGTTTCACCTTAACCACCAACACCACATGCTCACTCACGAAAAATTTGGCGCGCTCGCACTGACAGACGCCCAGGTAGGATAAAGTCGTGATTGTCGACACGGCGTCGGACTGAAAACGGAAACATCAGGGATGCATGTCGGGTCGGATGAGGAATGACAGAAAGTTCGCTGAAAACTTCGCTTCGCTAGTGCAACTTATAGACACTATAGATTCCATAGACTCGCGGAGACATGGTTGAGCAATACGATTTTAGTGTGTTTTTCCGTGAATTTAGAGTGTACCGAGCGAATATGACGTCACGCAATCCATTGTCGCTATTGAAATCGTGACGTCATGCTCGTTTGGCTACACGAACTGACAGTTCGTTTGGCTACAGTTGTCTTCGCCTTCGCGAGTCTATGGAATCTATAGTGTCTATAGTGCAACTGTGTGGCTTCGTGATCGTGCGGCTAGTGTCACCAAGCATTTAGTCGCATCGTGCTAGGAGCGCGGGTTCGATTCCCACTGCAGCTGTCAGGAAAAGTTTTACGGCTGTGCCACTGGGCGTTGCATGCTAGTCCGTTGTCTAGTGTCGTGCTTCCTTCAAAGAGCGAAAGTACACTGGAAGTACTAAACGTGTCCGTGTCTTTTTTTAACTGGCGAACTCCGATTTGGTGCTGCGAGGTCAATACTTAAGAGTAGGTAAATTCCACTTAAGACCCCCCCTCATTCAACCCAAATTTGAGTAAACCTGCATTTACCCAAAATTGTCTTATTGGGCTCAAGGACCCCCGTTGGGTAGATGCATCTCTGTTTGTTTTTGACAACATCGGTGAGGGAAAGAGGGAAAACAACCTAATTTTGGGTAACTAGTTTATTCGATATACTCAGCTTTGAGTAAAATCGACCCAAAAATTAGGTAGTTTGATTCCTCCGTGTACACGGAGCCGGCAAACTACCCAAAATTGAGTTCTTTTGACGCAATCCCATAGTTCGGCCCAATAAGCCAAATTTGAGTAAATCGATTAAACTCACACTAGGTAAATTGCCTTCACCTCCAGCAAAAACATTTACTTAAGAGTAGGTAAATTCAACCCAAAACCCCCCCTCATTCAACCCAAATTTGAGTAAACCTGCATTTACCCAAAATTGGCTTATTGGGCTCAAGAACCCCCGTTGGGTAGATGCATCTTTGTTTGTTTTTGACAACATCGGTGAGGGAAAGAGGGAAAACAACCTAATTTTGGGTAACTAGTTTATTCGATATTCTCAGCTTTGAGTAAAATCGACCCAAAAATTAGGTAGTCTGATTTCTCCGTGTAGGTTAATTGCCTTCACGGTTGTTTGCAAAAACCCATTAATGGGTGAAAAAACACCTATTTTCTGTAGAAGTGCCTCTCCCCATTTAATGGGTAAAGGCGCTTTACCCATTAACGGGTAAAGACGGTTTCTGTCAAAAATGGGTATATTTTTACCCATTATTGAAAAGCCATTTTTACCGCAAAATGGGTAAAAATTTACCCGTTTTTGAGGATGGAACGAGGAAAAAATACAAAAAAATGCATTTTGTCTTACCGTCTTACACCTCTGGTTCGACACGTTTTAATACGACACTTTTTAATTCGTACCCCGCTTATACGACACATGTCGAATAGAGCTTGCTGACGTTTATTCACCTTTCTCTTTCAAGTATGCAGGCGGGATAGGATTTGTTTTCATCGGGAAACCTTTCCTGATGACAACAAATCCAATTCCGCCTGCGTGTTTGAAAGAGAAAGGTGAATAAACGTCAGCAAGCCGCAAATTTCGGAAGTTCTAAGGGCCAGCTACAATGGGGAGCGACGCGCAGCGGCGCGGCTGCGCGCCAGTACGCAAAAGTACTAAAATGTGCTAAACGAATGCCGTTGCCGCGTGCCGTTTTGCTGGCTACAATGCGAAGCGGCATTGACAGGTTCATGTGAGGAATGTTTACGCATAGAAGTGATTTGTTGTAAAAAGGATGAGCCCGATCATTACCGGGATCATTCCATCAGGAGGAACTTGGAAATGGAAATATTCTTCTGGGAAACCCAAGAGGGATTTTTCGTGAATACCAGGGCATCTTTCGGGATATAAACCGATGAAATTATATAGGGAAGCTGCAGAAGGAATTTTCGAAGAAATTCCTATGGGAATCTTTGGAAGAATGTTTAAAGGATTGTTTCACATCATTTGAAGCAATGAATTCCTCATGAAATTCTCTAAGAAAATCCTGGGGCCTTCTGGCGGAACAGCAGAGGGAATCTTCGGAAAATATCCTGGAGAAATTCTTCGGATAATTTATTTTATTTGTAGCTATTCCTCTTCGGAGACATTCGTGGCGGTATTTACAAAGAAATTCTTGAAAGAAATTTAAAATTTTTTTTGAGCTTTATTTGAATAACAATATGGTGAACTGTTTAAAGAAATTTCTGGCAAAAAGTCATGGAAGTATTCGTGAGAAATCATAAGAAAAAAAACAATTCTGAAGTAAACTACGGGAGAATTCTTGGAAGAATCTTTGGGCATATTTCTGGAGAAATCTTTGAGGATTTTTTTAGAAATCCTTGAATAGATTCCTAGTACAGTCCACGAAGCAATTTCTAAAGAAATCAACGGAGAAATTTCTTGAGAAATTCTCGGGTAATTTCTAGAGGAATCCTTGGAAAGTTGCTAAAAAAAGCCCAAAAATAAAGAAAACTCCAATAAAATTCCTCCAGAGATTCCTCAAGAGATTTTTCTAGAAATATTTTCAGCTTGATCTTCAGCGATATCTTCAAAGATTCGTCCTGTTAATCCTCATGGATTCTTCTAGGAATTGCTCCACAAATTTCTCAAGGAATTTCTCCAGAGATTCACACAGAAAACCTCCAGGGATTCCTCGATGCATTCCTCCTGAGATTCCTCCAGGTATTCCTCATGCAATCTTCAGGGGTCTTGAAAGAATTCCTCCAGGGATTCCTCTTCCAAGGATTACTTCAGGGATTCCCCAAGAATTCCTGCAAAAAATCCTTTAGAGATTTATCCAGGCATTCCTTCAGGGATTTCTTCAGGAATTCCTCGAGGGATTCCTTCAGAAAACCTGCAGGAATTCTTCCAGAGATTCCTCAAGCAATTTCTCTAGAGATTTCCTAGATTTTTTTTCCAGGGATTCCCTCATAGATTGGTTTAGTCCCAGAATTTGTTTAAGGGATTGCTTTAGAGATTCGTCCAGTAACTCCTCCAGGGATTCCTATAGAAATTCCCTTGAGGTTTTCTAAAGAAAATCCTCCACGAATTCCTCCAGGATTTCCGACCGGAATTCCTCCAGGAATTCCTTCAAAGATACCTCCACGAATTCTTCTAGAGATTCCCCAGAATTTTTAGGGATTCCTTCAGAGATTCCTGCTTAAATTCTTCCAGTGATTCCTTTGGGAAATTCTCCCGATATTTCCCAGAAATTCGTTCAGAAAATCCTCCAAAGAATACTTTTAGAATTCCGACATGGATTCCTCTAGGAAATTTCCAAGGAATTCTTCCAGGAATACCTCCAGAAATCCTTCCTGGAATTCTCCCAGAATTCCTGTAGAGATTTCCCAGAAAATTTTCAAGCGATTCTTCCACGGATTCGACCAGCAATTTACCCAGGAATTCATCTAGAAATACTTCCAGGAATTTCTCTATAGATGTCCTAGATTTTTTTTTCAGGGATTGCTGTAGAGATTCGATCAGTAACTCCCTAAGGGATTCCTATAGAAACTCCCTGTAAGATATCTCCAAAAATTCCCCCAAGAATTCCTCTAGGGATTCCTCCGTTATTCCTCTAGGGACTCCTCCCGGAATATCTCCAGGGATTTCTCCAGGAATTACTCCAGGATTTCCTCAAAGGATTGCTAGAGTAATTCCTCCAGAGCTTCCTCCGGGAAATCCTCCCGATATTTCCAAGAAATTTGTAGTGAACCACTGGATTAGTCTCTCATGCTCACGCCGTTCGGCATGCTCGCCGATAGCATTGTAATATGCCTTCGGCTGATGCACAATCACAGAGATTAATTAAGAAGAATTGTAAGCGCCGTGTCGTGTAGTAACGTGTCGATATATGTCTAAGGATTCCCCTCTGTAATTCCTTAAAGGATTCCTCCAGAAATTCCTCCAGGAAATCCTCAAGACATTCCATCAGAGATTCCTCCAGGATTCCCGCTATAGAGTGTCTCCAGGAAGAGAGAGAGTGTCTCCAGGAACTCCTACAGGGATTTCTCTAGAGAATTTCGAATCCATAGTTTCGTCCAGGAATTCTCCCAAGAATTCATCCAGAAATTTGTCCTGGAATTCTTCCAGGAGTTTCTCCGGTAATTCCTCCAGGAATTACATCAGGGATTTTTCCTAGAATTTCTCCAGACAATCTTCAGGGATTCCTTCAGGAATTCCTCTAGAGATTTCACAGATATTCCTTCAGAGACTAGAATTTTTCTAGGGATATGTATAGTAGAGATTTCTCTAGGAATTCCTCCAGGGATTCTTCCTAGAATTCTTCTAGGAATTCCTTCAGAAATTCCTTCAAGAATTTACCCATGAATTTCTTTAGGAATTTCTCAAGTTCTCCAGGAATTCCACCAGCTATTCATCAAGGGTTTCCTCCAGCGATTTCTCCAGACAACCTCCATGGTTCCTCTAGGATTTCTGGATTCCTTGAGAAATCCCTAGAGAAATTCCTGTAGGAATCCCTAGAGAAATTTTTGGAGCAATGCCCAGAAAAGTTCTAAAGAAATTTCTCCAGAGATACCTCTAGAAATTCCATCAGGGATTCCTCCCGAAATTCCACCTGGCATTCTAGAGATTTACCCAATTTTTTTCCAGAGGTTCGTCCATGAATTCTTACAGAAATTCATCTAAAAATGCGTCCAGGAATTCTTCCGGAAATTCGCCCAGGAATTCCTTCAGAGATATAACTGCAGGAATTTCTTTAAGGATTTTCCAACAAAAAAATCTAGGGGTTCTTTCAGAGATGCGTCTATAAATTCCTCCAAAAAATACTCTGGGAATTTCTGGAATTCCTCCAGAAATTCATCCAAAGATTCCTCCGGGAAATCCTGATGATATTTCCAAGAAATTCCATCAGGAATTGATCCCCCAGGAATTCGTCAATGAAATTTTCCAGAAATTCCTCCTAAAATGCCATTGGGATATCCTACTGAAAAAATTCCTACATGGACTTCTTCAGGAAATTCTCAAAGAATTTCCCCATGAATTGCTCCGGAAATGCCACCTAGGATTCCCCCAGAAACTCATCTAGAGATCTCCCAGAAATTTCTCCAATGATTCCTCCAGAGATTCGTCCAGGAATTCTTCGAGAAATTCCTCCGGATACCTACAGCAAGAAGTCCACGGATACCTCCAGGGATTCCACCTGGAATTTCTCCAGGAATTCTCCCTGGGATTCTTCCAGCGATTCATCCAGGATTTCCTTCAGGGATTTTTCCAATAATATATCAAGCGATTTCTTTAGACAACATTCAGGGATTCCTCCAGGCATTCCACTAGAGATTTCAAGAAATTACTTTTAGGATTCCTTCAAAGATTCGTCCAGAAATTCCTCCAGGATTTTTTTCCGGAAATCTACGGATGTTTATAACAGATAATAATCTCTCCAGGGATTCCACAAAGAATTTCTTCAAGAAATTCCCCAGGAATTCCTTTGGGAATTTCTCAAGAAATTTCCCTAGGAATCCCGTCAGGTATTCCTCCAAGTATTTCTTCAGACAAACTCAAGGGATTCGTTCACGGATTCTTCCAGGCTTACATCCAGGATTTCCGGAAGAGTGCTTCAGGAATTCTTCCAAGGATTTCTCATGGAATTCCCAGAAATATCCTGGATTTCTCCGAGAATTTCTGAACCCCTGAAGAAGTTCCTGCAGAAATTCCTAGAGAAATTCCTGGAGAAATTCCTGGAGAAATATCCAGAGAAATTCCAAGAGAACTTCCTGGAGAAATCCTTGGAGAAAATACTGGAGGAATCCCTTGAGGAATTCCTGGCAGAATCCCTTGGGAAATTTCTAGAGGAACTCCTAGAAGAAACACTAGATAAATTCCTGGATGAATCCCTAGAAGAATTAATGGAGGAATCCCTAGAGAAATTTCTGGATGAATCCCTAAAGGAATCCCTGGAAGAAACTCTAGATGAATTCCTGGAGGAATCACCAGAGAAATTCCTAGAGGAATCCCTAGAGGAATTCCTGGAGAATTTTCCAGAGAAATTTCTGGAGGAAACCCTTGAGGAATTTCTTTAGAAATCCCTTAGATATTCCTGGAGGAATCTCAAAAGATATTCCTGGAGGAATCCTGGAAGAATCCCTAAAGGAATTCCTGGAGAAATATATAGAGAAATTCTTAGAGAACTTCCTGGAGAAATCCTTGGAGAAATTACTGGAGGAATCCCTTGAGGAATCTCTGGAAGAATCCCTTGGGAAATTTCTAGAGGAACTCCTAGAAGAAACACTAGATAAATTCCTGGATGAATCCCTAGAAGAATTAATGGAGGAATCCCTAGAGAAATTTCTGGATGAATCCCTAAAGGAATCCCTGGAAGAAACTCTAGATGAATTCCTGGAGGAATCACCAGAGGAATTCCTAGAGGAATCCCTAGAGGAATTCCTGGAGAATTTTCCAGAGAAATTTCTGGAGGAAACCCTTGAGGAATTTCTTTAGAAATCCCTTAGATATTCCTGGAGGAATCTCAAAAGATATTCCTGGAGGAATCCTGGAAGAATCCTGTAGGATCGAAGACGTTAAAGGGACCATAATTAAAAGAATGTTTATTCATATTTTCCACATTATATTTCTCACTGAATCACACACTCACTCTCGACGTCCCACCCTTCGCGTTGTGCTTCTCGGCCCACACTGTCGATACCTATCTCGTACACAGTCGATCTATCCATGACATGGTTGTCACACCTGATCTGCTTATCCAAAGGGGCAATGTGTTCCTAGACTCTACATCCCCCCTATACATTAAAGACCTCAACTTCGTTGGAATAATATTCACCCCGTTATTTAAAATAGTCAGAACCCTATTGATCGTCCTTGTTGTGATGAGTATCATGAAGCCCTAGAAATAGCTTTCATTACAACGATTCGTTTCACTGGCAACATGTACACTACATTGTGATGTATCATTCAATCGTATTCTATTTCATTAATTAACAATATTTAAATTCTTCAGGAGTGAATGATCCACAAGGCTTTGTTAGATTTAGTTACTTGCTCAAAAACAACGATATCCGTCTTTTTCAGTTTAGGTGGTTTTGCTTGAAGTGTATCCTTCTCCCCTATGTTCCTTCTCCGTTATTGTGTAGCTCCTTTAGTTCTGCAGTATCCCTTTGTTTCTTAGAAAATTAGTATTAGGCCCATGATCCGACTTGACTCTCTCCACCAAAATCAAATCTACAGAACGACTTATGTATGATCCTGGTGAAAACTGGTGAAGTAACGACGTTAATGAATCCTTGAAATAAACAGCTCTATCTCTCCATGGCTCTCCTCAATTACTCCAAACTTTAGAAGAAAACGTGTTGTTTGCATTTCCTTACCCAGGCATCGGCTTATTCATTTCCATATGACCATCAAACCTTTTGTCCTAATCGAAGTTTTGTCGTAGCAATTCATTGATGCCAACCATGTGCCAATTCTAGTACTCGCCTCTCTCGAGAAACCTTCTGCAGACAACCCTTACAAATCACTTTCCCTTGTATCCTGCTTCCCAACTTTATCGCAATAATGAAACCAAATCCATCATTTCATGTATACATCCCGAGTACATATACAGCTTTAACAAATATTTATGATGTGGTTCGCTCAGTCTGGTCAGGACTGTGATCTTGACTTCTTCCAAATATATAACATTTAACCTTCGCAATGAAACCCTCTTAATACGTTTCCTCTTATATTGCACGCTTTGAACAAACTCTCCAACACTACACACCGTGGCACAAACAACTAATAACCAAAATGTTTCAAAACTCCTTAACATTCTCCAAACATTCAACATAATTGGCAAATCTCTACAAAATCTTCCACTGCCTGAATTGTTTACACAAGATCCAGTCTACCTGACTACATATAACCTTCTGAAACCACTCGGGAGTACAGCTTACTACTAATATACATAACTTATACACGAACATGTGATGTACCGTTGGAAAAGTAGTCGCGGGTCTCGCGTGCTCTGAAATCTCTACCTTATGATAGCCATCCTTAACCCTAGTAAGATATTGGAGTGAATATGACCCCGACAGACTCACTGAACATGCACTACGTCAGCGTGTAGTGGCAAACCTAACATCCTAAAAGGGATAATGTCTATTTTTTTTAAGAATTTTACTAAACAATTCCTGGACTCCGAAAATACGCCAAACATATATAACGGTACGTAATACGCGGAACCCATTGGTTCGTCGCATGTCCATTCATAGCTGAACAGGACTCTTTCACGGTGATGCACATATAGCAGGTTCGGTGATGTCTCGTTAGAGGGCGCCTGCCAGATCCTTTGTCCTACTGAACTGGTGAAACAAAGACTCGATTCTACTACTACATCTTTAGTGCGAAGTTCTTCGTCAAATGATCCCCAAAAAAACCTCTTGCATAACAAAGAATGAAGCTGACGTTATGTGCTCAGCCGTGTCGATTTCCACATTAAACCTTCCAATGATATTCATGAGATCCCACACGTTCATTAGCAGTTTCATTCAGCTCCACCTATATCAGCCTATACCTACACTTTCTGTGATCGTACCTGCATCAACTCCAGAATCTACAACCATTGATATCTCATCAAAAACATTTAATCCCAATGTCTATACCAATGATCACCTCTTATATTTGAAAACTGATTCATTCCTGACAACTGGCCGACCTACTGATATCTGCACCACTGCTACATCCAAACAGTCTGATTCAGATTAATTATAAAGATGGTTTCGTTCTGAATTCTACTCTTTAACTTATAAGACACTAGTGAAAAATGTTACAATAGAGTTTAAAACTACGCTACGAATGTACCCATGTATCGCATAATGTAATTTTTTTTAATGCGCATCGAAATCAGTTTAATGTTGAAATGTCCAAAGAAAAAAAATAAGCATTTAATTAGATGTAGTGTTTAGATTAATTTGCCAGAAATGAATGTATGTGTTGTAATAGTTTAAGGTAATGGCAGATGCCTACAATCATAATCAATCAAATCAAATTACACAACATGTATTATAATACTAGATTCTCAACAATCAGACTCCACCTCATGTTAAACTAGAACAAGATATTGAGCAAACGGAATAACTATGAGATTTTTCAAAGTATCATTTTTTTTTCAAAATTCAAACAAATTCATTCTCATTCAGCATGCACAACACTTTTTAGTTTGACATTAGTATCAGTTCACATTTTGATGGAAACAAGAGAAAACCTGAGGAATTTTCCACACAACGTTGATATATATCATGAACAAGCGTATCAAGCGACCACTTCTAAAATACTTATTTCTGTTTTGGTACAAATCTCGCAAACTGGTACGAAGCCATCTGAACACGGGCCGATGAATCCTAAAATGAAGTTCCTCTCTTTTGTTGTTAAACATTTTCGTTGGTACAAAACCCCTTCGATGTTGGTATACAATCAACTCATATTTGACACAACCATATGAAATGCGGTCTCTGTATCTCTTGATATAAACATATATACCCCTTTTTTTCTTTTGATATAAAATCGCCTTGCTTTTAGTACAACCCTGTAATATCTGATTCAACATATCCCATTGGTACACATTTTTCTTTTGATATTTGGTACAACATAATCTTTACTTCTGATATAAAACATTTATGCTCTGGCCCAAAACCATTTCACCTCTCATGCAAAACCGCTTCACTTCCCTTGTACAACTCTTATTTTTCCTTAGTACATAGCCATTCCACTTTTGATACAAAACCACAATTTTGGCATACAACCATCTCTTACCTGACGTAAATGTCTTTACTCTGTATTTTAACATCATAACATCACTTTTGATTCAAAACCACCTTTCTCGATCCAACACATAACATAATTTTCTCTTCATTGATCCAGTACGAAATCATCTGAAATACGATCTGATATATTCCGCTTCTTGGCGCTACGTCCTAACTGGGAGAAATCCAGCTTCTCAGCTTAGTGTTCTTCCACAGTCATTGGTTATACAGACAATCTGATATTTGTATTGTTAAAAACACATCTTTGTTTGGTACAAAACCATGCTACTTTCTGACAAAATCTTTTCCTGCTTTGGCACAAAACCATTTCAGTCTTGGCACAAATACACCTCTCTTCTAGAACATAATTACCTCCCATTTTGTTCAAAACAACCTCTATTTATAAATATCGTCCACCTGGTACAAAACCAGTTCACTTACGGTACAAATCCATTACTCTTTTGGTATAAAACCCATACTAAATCTCCTTCTTTACATCCATCCTTCGTTTGGTACGCAACCACCTCTCTTTACATAACAATCTCATTTTTTTACGAGCCGCTTTTGTTTGGTACAAAACCATTCCTTCTTCGACAAAACCATCGCCTTTCCACAAGCATTTTCCATTTAATACAAAACCATTTCTATTTCGGTGCAAAACCATCCCTTTTTTCATCGTTTGTTTAATCTAAAATCATTTCACGTTTGGTACAAAGCCGTTTCTCTTTCGGTACACCTTTTTACAAGCATCTTTCATTTGGTACAAACCCATTTCACGTTTAGTAGAAAACCATTTCGCTTTTGGTACAAAACCATTTCTCTTTTGGTACAAAACCATTTTTCTTTTGGTACAAAACCTTTTCTCTTTTGGTACAAAACCATTTCTCGTTTGATACAAAACCATTTTTCTTTTGGTACAAAACCATTTCTCTTTTGGTACAAAACCATTTTTCTTTTGGTACAAAACCATTTTCTTTTGGTACAAAACCATTTTCTTTTGGTACAAAACCATTTCTCTTTTGGTACAAAACCATTTCTCTAACTTTCACACGCAACTCTCATTTGGCACAAATGCTTCTCAACTTCAACACATATTTTAATGGCTTTAGAACCTACTCAATCAAGTATCGCAATACTCAAGAATTATTCCCCAAAAAGTTGAATTTAGACGTAAACACAACTTTTATGTGTCACTGCGATTTTTTGTTTTTTTTTTTTACTGCATCCAGGGAAACGACCTGTCAAAACTCGACCAAACTACGTCTACCTAGCGTGCATCTAGCGATCAATCCCAATAACTCAATAGTCCATTTTACGAACCGTTTTTGTGAATGAAATTTTGACAGGAGGTAGCGTCCTAACTCGTGAAAATCAATATCATCATCAACATTGTTGTTACTTCGTAAAATGGGTCATAGTTTATTTTACGAGCCAACTTTATGAATAAAAACTTGACAGGAGGTGGCGTAATAACCCACGCAACTCAACATCAACATCGCCGCTTCGTAAAAATGGCCCATATAAGATAACGGTTCATGAGAAGTCGCAACAATGATTACATACAAAATTCGACCAGGCTGCGGTGGAATAGCCAGCCCGATCGAAACACTCACAAACATCTTACCTCTTTTACCGCTGTTCCTCCCATCACAAACGCAGGGATGAAACCCTCCACGGGGCCCCCGCGCATCAGCATTGGACGTCTCATTCCCTACCTCTCTCCTGTTAAAGCACTTTGAGGTACTCACCACAGTAGACAGATTCTAACCTCTACCTACACGCACACGTAAACAAAAGCCAACGGCAGCGCTCCTCCCTGGGTAGCACAATAACAATCGGCCGAATTCGAATCTGTTTCAAAAACACGCCACTTTAACCACTTTAAGCACTTGCTTTCCTTTTCTCCCTGTTGTTTTTTGTCCTCGTCGCCAATGTAGGATCGAAGACGTTAAAGGGACCATAATTAAAAGAATGTTTATTCATATTTTCCACATTATATTTCTCACTGAATCACACACTCACTCTCGACGTCCCACCCTTCGCGTTGTGCTTCTCGGCCCACACTGTCGATACCTATCTCGTACACAGTCGATCTATCCATGACATGGTTGTCACACCTGATCTGCTTATCCAAAGGGGCAATGTGTTCCTAGACTCTACAAATCCCTACACGAAAAGAAAAATCCTCATTGATTGTATAAGAAAATGTTATACATTTTTGCCATTTCGTTTTCCTCATAAAGCTCATCTGAGAGTGTAATATGAGGCATAACACACAGTTAATAAAATGTATAAGTTCAACTTATGAATTTCATTCGCTATTTCTAATAACTGGTATTACGAATGTTATGCCATGTATGGGTAAAATCTAATGAATTTTATTACCGTATGTTTTGACTATATCCTTATTATTATTTTTTTTTTATTTTTTAAGCAAAAATGAAAGTTGAATAAACTGTGACTCAGATGCTGATTCTGACATAATTATTTTATTTTATAATTTGAAATACTGCAATGGACCTGTATCGATTACGCTGCTCTCAAAATAACTTCCGAAGCTGCTCCTCATTGGCCAGCACGTCCGCTCATGTTCGCTGAAAGGTTGATCGTTGGGTTGAGCTCCTCCCAAGATCCCGCCCGAGATCTTCCGAGCAACATCTCCAGAGCTGCTGCGTGTGGAGCTGTAGTTTGTTCCTACTCCCGGAACCGAGGATCTTGAATAAACGCTCCGGACAGAGCTTTCCGATGGCATCCTGGAGAACTTCTTGGGACCTCGATTGTGACCGTGCCGTTTTCCAGATAATGTGGTCATGGCTCCAGGGGTACTCTGTAAAAGAGAGAAGTTATGTAAGCTGCTGCAAACATTTTTATTTGTTTATGGTTTAATACCTACCGTAATCCGCAAGCGCTTCCAGCTGAGAATTGCACAAGAACGGCAAAAAACACTTCTGTGCCGAAACCACACGAGAGCAACAATGGCTTCTTACATTGAACACGACGGCGCCGTTTGTTTGTAGTGGAGCGAATTTTCAAAGCAAGACCTTAATTAATATATTAGTTTAAACTAATACTTTTTCGCCATAACACAAAACTTATACATGATATAAGGAAATGTTATAGCTTTGAATGGGTGGATGTTATAGAAGCAATTAGGACGCATCTAATAAAAAAGATGAATCAATCCTTATAAATAACATAATTAAATTTCTTTTCGTGTAAAGGAATTCCTGGAGAAATATATAGAGAAATTCTTAGAGAACTTCCTGGAGAAATCCTTGGAGAAATTACTGGAGGAATCCCTTGAGGAATCTCTGGAAGAATCCCTTGGGAAATTTCTAGAGGAACTCCTAGAAGAAACACTAGATAAATTCCTGGATGAATCCCTAGAAGAATTAATGGAGGAATCCCTAGAGAAATTTCTGGATGAATCCCTAAAGGAATCCCTGGAAGAAACTCTAGATGAATTCCTGGAGGAATCACCAGAGGAATTCCTAGAGGAATCCCTAGAGGAATTCCTGGAGAATTTTCCAGAGAAATTTCTGGAGGAAACCCTTGAGGAATTTCTTTAGAAATCCCTTAGATATTCCTGGAGGAATCTCAAAAGATATTCCTGGAGGAATCCTGGAAGAATCCCTAAAGGAATTCCTGGAGAAATATATAGAGAAATTCTTAGAGAACTTCCTGGAGAAATCCTTGGAGAAATTACTGGAGGAATCCCTTGAGGAATCTCTGGAAGAATCCCTTGGGAAATTTCTAGAGGAACTCCTAGAAGAAACACTAGATAAATTCCTGGATGAATCCCTAATAGAATTAATGGAGGAATCCCTAGAGAAATTTCTGGATGAATCCCTAAAGGAATCCCTGGAAGAAACTCTAGATGAATTCCTGGAGGAATCACCAGAGGAATTCCTAGAGGAATCCCTAGAGGAATTCCTGGAGAATTTTCCAGAGAAATTTCTGGAGGAAACCCTTGAGGAATTTCTTTAGAAATCCCTTAGATATTCCTGGAGGAATCTCAAAAGATATTCCTGGAGGAATCCTGGAAGAATCCCTAAAGGAATTCCTGGAGAAATATATAGAGAAATTCTTAGAGAACTTCCTGGAGAAATCCTTGGAGAAATTACTGGAGGAATCCCTTGAGGAATCTCTGGAAGAATCCCTTGAAGAATTCCAAGAGGAACTCCTGGAAGAATCTCTAGATGAATTCCTGGAGGAATCACCAGAGGAATACCTAGAGGAATCCCTAGAGAAATTCCTGTAGAATTTTCCAGAGAAATTTCTGGAGGAATCTCTAGAGGAATTCCTGGAAGATTCCCAAGAGGAATTCCAGGAAGAATCTCTTAAGGAATCCCTAGAAGAATTCTTGTAGGTATCCCTAGAAGAATTCCTGGAGTAATCCCAAGAGAAATACCTGGAGAAATCCCTGGAGAAATTCCTGGAGAAATCCTTGGAGAAATTACTTGAGGAATTCCTGGAAAAACCCCCTGGGGAATTCCTAGAGAAATTTCTCGAAGAATCTCTAGATTAATTCCTGGAGGAATCCCCAGAGGAATTCCTAGAGGAATTCCTGGAGAGTGTTCCAGATAAATTTCTGGAGGAATCTCTAGAGGAATTCCTGGAACAATCCCTAGAGAACTTCAAGGAAGAATCCCTTGAGGAATTCCTGGAGGAATCCCTAGAAGAATCCCTAGAGAAATTTCTGGATAAATTCCTAGCGGAATTCCTGGAGGAGTCCCTTGAGGATTTTCTGGAGGAATCCCTACAGGAATTCTTGGAAGAATCCCTACAGGAATTCCTTAAGGAATCTCCGAAAGAATTCCAAGAGAAATCCCAGAAGGATTTTCTAGAGGAATCTCTGAAGGAATCCCAAGAGAAATCCCTAGAGATATTGCTGGAGAAATCCCTAGAGGAATTCCTGGAGCAATCACTAGAGAAGTTCCTGGAGAAATCCTTGGAGAAAATACTGGAGGGATCCCTTGAGGAATTCCTAGAAGAATCCCTTGGGAAAACTCGAAGAATCTCTAGATGAATTCCTGGAGGAATCCCCAGAAGAATTCTCAGAGGAATTCCTAGAGAATTTTCCAGAAAAAAATCTGGAGAAAACTCTAGAGGAATCCCTGGAAGAATCCCTAGAGAAATTCCAGGAAGAATCCCTTGAGAAATACCTGGAGGAATCCCTAGAAGAATTCCTGGATGGAAACCGTAGAGAAATTTCTGGATGAATTCCTAGAGGAATTCCTGGAAGAGTCCCTTGGCTTGAGGCATTGCTGGAGGAATCCCTACAGGAATTCTTGCAGGAATCCCTACAGGAATTTTTGGAGGAATCCCTACAGGAATTCTTGCAGGAATCCTTGGAGGAATCCCTACAGGAATTCCTGGAGAAATCTCCGAAGAAATTCCAATAGAAATCCCAGAAGGAATTTCTAGTGGAATCCCTGAAGGAATTCCAAGAGAAATTCCTGGAGGCATCCCTAGAGGAATTCCTGGAGCAATCACTAGAGCAATTCCTGGAGGAATCCCTAGAGGAATTCCTGAGGAAACCCCTAAAGAAATTTCTGAAAAAATCCCTAGAGGAATCCCTGGAAGAATCTCTAGAGGAATTCCTGGAGGAAACCCTAGAGGAATTCCTGGAGGAATCCCTGAAGGAATTCCTAGAGGAATCCCTGAAGGAATTCCTAGAGGAATCCTCGAAGGAATTCTTAGAGAAATCCCTAGAGAAATTCCTGGAGGAATCTTTTTTTTTTTTTGCTAGGTTTCTAGCTGCACTCTGAATAGAGTTGAAACCTCTACACTAGACCCGAAGATAGAAAAGAGTACGTATTCTTTCAGAAGCAGTTTGCCAGCCGTACGCGGAAAATGATATCCATTAAGACACTGTTGCAACTGACTCAGAAAGTTACGGTAGAAGATTGGAAATTTTTCAATTGGTCAGTCAGTCAGGATTTGCCTATGTAGTGTTATGATAACACGGTTTGTGTTTGTCTTCTTGTTTGATTTTGTGGTATGGTTCAATATGTTTTACTTCTCGTTAAATCAGTTGTCGTATGTTTGTTTTTTTTTCATCGAATCAATCGAACCCTGTATGTCAAAATATAGTCGATCCTGTGTCAAATTGTTTTCTTGATTTCGTTAATCGTTTTCTACTTCTCTGTATTCATCTCTTGTGTCCTTAAATTTTCATCGGTCCAAAAACCACAGAAACATGTAACTGAACTTCTGATATTTTTCTGTTGGTGTCATAATACCATCTAAGAGATAAACAAAAATACGCCAAGTTGGTCAGTTGATTGCAATAAAATTTTAAAATAATAAAGATTTGATGTCAACTTTCATCCCGCTACAAATACTATGAAAAATATTCAAATTCGCTCAATTGTCCTATCGGTCCTACCTAGATAAACCATGTCATTTTCTCAAGCCTAGCCTAGAAATGTCAACCTAGTCATACACAAGTAACGTTGTTCAGTTAATAAAAAGCAGTCAGTTTTGGTCCAAAATGTCACGTCGAACGCATTGATGTCAACAATATGTTTAAGTGTTCGCACGTTAGCTTCGAATCTATCAGCACAATTAAGTGCTACAAATCTCCTTCCCACTATTAATTCTTCGGTCGATTTTAATTGCATTATTTAAAGAAAATATGACCAACATTGTAAACATTCGAAAAAACGACTATGACAATAATAAATTACTAATCAAAATCAACCGAGAAACGTGGGAAATAGAGCCCAAACAACATTTTGAAGTCAGCTGGCTGTAAAAGGTTCCAAAACCTGTCACAAATCCTATAATGCTTTTGTTAGGATTTGTAACGATCATTAAAACCTTCTCAAATCCAACCGACTTGGAACTGTTGCTTGGGAATAGACTCTAATGAGCCCTGGCGGATCCTCCATGTTTATCGAGCATGTCTGATGCATATGATCAGCCATACTCCATCTGCAGCAGCCGGTTCGTGATGAACCGTTGGAGGCGCATTAAAGTGTTAAAAAGGTGATATGTTTCACTAAAGAACACTACATTACAATACAATAATCAAAATGAAACTCCTTCACTTTAATACCGTCAACCCCTGCGAACTTGGCCAGGGCTAGAGAAATTCCTGGAGGAATCCCTAGAGGAATTCCTGAAGGAATCACTAGAGGAATTCCTGGAGGAATCCCTGGAGGAATTCCTGGAGGAATCTCTCGAGGAATTCCTGAAAGAATCCCTAGAGGGATTTTTGGAGGAAACCCTAGAGGAATTCCTGCCGGAATCCCAAGAGAAATTCCTGGAGAAATCCCCGAAGGAATTCCTGGATGAATATCTTGATGAATTTCCGGAGGAATCCCTAGATGAATTCCTGGAGGAATCCCTTGGGGAATTCCTGAGGAATTCCTAGAGGAATTCCTGGTGAAATCCCTGCAGAAAAAACTGGAGGAATTCCTGGTGAAATCCCTGCAGAAAAAACTGGAGGAATTCCTTGGGGAATTCCTGGAGGAATCCCTAGAGGAATTCAATGAGAAATCCCTACAGGAATTCCTGGAAGAATCTCATGAGGAATTCCCGAAGGAATCCCTGGAGAAATTACTGGAGGAATCCATAAAGGAATTTTAGGAGGAAACCCTAGAGGAAATTTTGGAAGATTTCTTGGAGGAATCCCTAGAGGAATTCCTGGAGGAATCCCCGAAGGAATTCCTGGAGGATTCCCTTGATGAATTCCTGGAGGAAACCCTAGAGGAATTCCTGGAGGTATCGCTGGAGAAATAACTGGAGGAATCCCTACAGAAATTCCTGGAGGAATCCCAGAGAAATTCCTGGAGGAATCCTTGGAGGAATCCTTAGAGGAATTCCTGGGGGAATCGCTAGAGGATTTCCTGGAGGAATCCCTAGAGAAATTTCTGGAAGAATCCCTAGAGGAATCCTTGGAAGAATCTCTAGAAGAATTCCTGGAGGAATCTCCGATGAAATTTCTAGATGAATCCCCGAAGGAATTTCTGGATGAATATCTTGAGGAATTTCTGGAAGAATCCCCAGATGAATTGCTGGAGGAATTCCTGGAGGAATCCCTAGAATGATTCCTGGTGAAATCCCTGCAGAAATAACTCAAGGAATTTTTTGGGGAATGCCTGGAGGAATTCCTAGAGGAATTCCTGGGAGAATCTCTAGAGGCATTCCCGGAGGAGATCCCTAGATAAATTGCCGGAGGAATCCCTGGAGAACTTACTAAAGGAATCCCTTGAAGAATTTTTGGAGGAAACCCTAAGAGTTCTAAGAGCAATTCCTGGAGGAATTTCTGGAGGAATTCATCGAGAAATCCCTGGAGAAATTTAGTGAGGAACTTTTAAAGAACTACTTTAAAAAAGGAATTCCTTGAATAATTCATGAAGACTTATTTCCAGGGGAATTCCTGGACAATTCTTTGAAGCCGTCATTGCGAAATACATAAAAAAAATCTTGCAGAATATTAAAAAAACTATACAGCTTTAGAGATTTCCAAGAAGTTATTAAAATAAAGAAACTGTGGACAAAAGTTCCAAATAAGTCTTTGGCGGAATTCTTCTGTTCAAATATACAATTTAATCGTTTGAGAAATCTTTGGAGTTATTTCTTAATGAATGACTAACAAAGTCTTCGTTGAAATTCAAGAAAAATCTTCGCTGGCTTCTAGAATAGAATAACATTCTATCTACGAATCCTAGTTGAATCTCATAAATCTTCTCCATCCCATTCCGCATCTCTTCGAATCTTCAATAAACCTGTCATATTTGAATTTTACCAAAATGTGGACCATGATCATTAAAACCCAACACAGTACACATAAAGAAGTCTTTGGAAGTCTCCCGGATTAGCATCATACTACTTCTTGTCTGATTCCACAACGCAGTTTCTTAATTTGCATCGGATATCTTCAAAATTTCAAACAACATGATCACCAGAGTCTATCTAAATGTTATCCAAATTGCCACCAATACGGATCCCATATCCGATCCACCAACATTTCACACAAAACTCATAAAAAAATCTGGTGCACTGCATAGTTTTACAAAAACTTCCGCATACCACGAATATTCCACCAACAACCTGCCGGAATCACTATTTGCTCCGAAATGTCCAACAGAATGGCCAAAGGAATCAATACATGGTGCACAAACAGTGCTTTGCCGCTCAAACTATGCCGCGCTTTTTCAACATTCTGAATATTTGCGGCATTTTAGTACAATGCCGCGTCTGCCGCAGCTGCTCATTGTGGCCGTTCATATGGAGCGCCATGTGCTGATTATTTTCCGATACCGCGCTGCCGCGCGCCGCTCCCCATTGTAGCTGGCCCTTATTGGCGCTATTCAACACCCAAACCGCCTGGAGACCAACCAGAATGAACTGAGGATGGCAACAATTGTAGAAAGAACGAGCTTTTCATTCGCGCCACCGCAATATTTGATGAAATTGTGTTTCATAACGAATCCGGAAATCAAAACAAAAACAAGTTGCCAAATTTCAATGGTGTTTTAGATACTACACACGAAATACAAAACAAGACTTCATCGAACTTCAAGAAAATTGCAATCTGCAACGTTCCATCCAGGTGACATCCGGTGACCAAACCGCGACTGACTGGTCTCTTTCTTGCTTGTGTCCTTATATTTACCGAGAGCCACTCCCTTGGCCGCTCCAAAGCTTCGACGAAAAGGTTTACCGCGTTCCTGTTCCCTGTACTTGCAGCTGCGGTAACTGGGTGGGATGAAGACAGTGATCGTAATGTCTCGCATCATGTACCAAAGTGCGTCTGTAATATGAAAGAAGCGGTTGAGAAGATATGGTTTGTGTAATAAGTATCAATAGCATCGAAAAGGATATTCGAACGTTTTGTTTCTTAGTAACGCCGTATGCACTTTTCTATTTATTTTCCCTGACGACGTGGTTCAATTTATTTCCAACTATTTTTTCACCCATTAACGGGTATAAAAACTCCCATTTTTAAAGCGAATAGAAATATCACAAATGGGTATTTTTTACCCATTAAAATTTAAAAAATTTACCCCTTTTGTGACAGAAACGTGTTCTATTTAACCGTAGTGTGGCCAGCAAAAAAAAACACCCGTAGAAGGCCGGCAGGGTACCCGGGTACCCACGAAATGGAAATGATCATATCTCAGCGATTTTTCCACCGATGTTAAAAATTTTTGCCTCATTCAACTCAGAAACTCATTATCTATCGATATCGTATTTGGTTGGACCGGTCCGATCACCATAGGTACCGGAAAATCCGGATTTCCGGATCCATGTTTTTATACAATACAATATACGGGATTTTCGGTAGGTTAGTAGCAATTTCGGTACCAAGCATCGTAAAATTGCTTTGGCATATAGTATCTGACCGGCCTGAAATCATAAAACGTGTTGACTTTGAAACGGTGATTTCGGAACACGCTTCCCGTGGGGCCATGGTTGACCATAAACACTTTAACGTATCCTAGTCTTAACAATGTGGGTTTCAATATGGTATAAGGACATGCTCCCAAAAATATGGATTTTCCGAAAACCACGGTGATTAGATCGGTCTAACCAAATATTTTCCCGATAGATGATGAGTTTCTGAGTTGAATGAGCTAAAAATTTCCAAAATCGATGAAAAATTAACGGAGATATGTATGATCATTTCAATTTCGTGGGTACCCGGGTACCCTGCCGGCCTTCCACGTAATAAAAAAATGCAGGAGCCCCTCCCCCTGCCCCTCCTCACTTTAAAATTCGGTCAACCCCATTAATAGATGTATATTCACGAGTTCTAAGATCTAACAGAGTTCCAACATCCTAGTCTCAATAACCATTAAAATATCGAGATTTGAAATTGAAAAAGGTACCCGGGTACCCTGCCGGCCACATAAGTGTTAAAAATGGTTTTTTTTTTTCACCCATTGATGGGTATTCACAAACAACCGTGTTTACCTCCAGCAAAAAAATACTTAAGAGTAGGTAAGTTCAACCCAAGACCCCCCCCCCTCATTCAACCCAAATTTGAGTATACCTACTGTTATAACTTTAGATTTTCTCTCCGTGTCATTATTTTCTATACACAACTACATCGATGTTTTTACTTCTCTTACCTTGACTGTACTGTTGTACTGACCAGTTATGTAAAACCTAAGATGGACGTAATACAGAAGTGAATTTCTAATCCGAGTAAAAGCGCGTTTCTACCGTGAAATAACCGAAATTACCCCGTGAAAATTCTCGGCTACAACAAATATTGACGACGAGGATGTCGAACAATGAAGGTTTGCCGGCTGGAGATGAAAATCGACGAAATCCTGCTGCTAATCTGGTGCCTCCTCCGCCGCCGGCTGCGGCTGTGCTTGCTCCAATTGCCATGCACTCCACGTTCACCATTGAGCCTTTCGATCGCCATAAAATGAAATGGTCGCGATGGGTGGAACGTTTGGAAGGTGCATTTTTGCTGTTCAACGTTCCGGATCATGCAAAGCTTCCAATGCTGCTCCACTACATGGGAGGGGAGACATATGACACAGTCTCCGACAGACTAGCTCCGGAGAAGCCGCAAACCAAGTCTTACGACGACATCGTTCAGTTGCTCGAGAGTCATTTCAATCCACGTCCGTTGGAAATCCTTGAGAATTTCCGATTCTGGTGCCGCAGACAAGGAGACGAGAGAATGGACGAGTCCATCGACGATTATTTGATCGCGCTCAGAAAGCTTGCGATCACATGCAATTTCGGAAATTATCTACCAACGGCGATTCGAAATCAGTTCGTATTCGGTCTCCGGGACCGGGTCATTCAAGCAAGACTGCTGGAGGTTCATGGTCTAACCTTGGATAGAGCTCGTGAGCTCGCTGTGTCAATGGAATTATCTGCGAAAGGAGGACAAGAAATCCAGTCTCGTGCCAAGTCTGAAATGAACTTCGTGGAACATCCAGCTACCAAAAGTGCCAAAGCGAAAAGTGCGGGAAAAAGTTCAAATTCTACCATCGGTGATGCAAAGAGGAGTGCTTGTTATCGATGTGGTAGTGTCGGACATTTCGCGAATAAGTGTGTGCATATCAAAACAGTCTGTAACTACTGTCGTTTGGTGGGCCATATACAAAGGGTTTGCCAAAAGAAGAACCGTGCTCCTGAGAGAAGCGACACTCATCAGCTAGAATCTGGCGAGTCGAGTGAAGAAGACATTGATCTGTTGTACACCGATGAAATCTGTGGACTCTATGATAACGCTGTCGAGTCATGCCGTGTGGATAAGTTCTGGATTGAACTGTTCGTGAATCAAGCTGCAGTGAATTTTGAAATCGACAGCGGTGCTCCTATTACGGTTATCAGTGTCAGTGATAAAGAGAAGCTTTTTCCGAGTGTGCAGCTCAGTCCAGCCGATCTATCGCTGGTGAGCTATAGTGGTAATGCAATTCGATTGCTCGGAAGATGCGCTGTGTCCGTGAAGTATGCTGAGAATACCTACCGTTTAATGCTGTATGTTGCGGAAACCAAGAAGCATCCACTCCTGGGGCGAGGTTGGATGAAAGCGTTGCACATTGATTTGCGAAGATTCTATGAAGAAGTGCATACCGTTTCGGAAATAAGTCCGGTGAAGAATACGTCAGAAGCGGTGAAGGAGCTGATTTCGCGATACAACAGTGTGTGTGATGGTGCAATGGGAAAAGTTAAAGGGTTAACAGCAAAGCTGCGTTTGAAACCAGACGCTCAACCGGTTTACTTGAAAGCTAGACCGGTACCGTTTTCGATCAAGCAAGCTGTCGAGCAGGAAATCGAGCAGATGATAAGGGATGGAGTGCTTGTGAAAGTTAACCATAGTTCGTGGGCTACGCCGGTGGTGCCGGTAATGAAGCTGAACAATAAAGTGCGTCTTTGTGGTGATTACAAAATCACAGTAAATCCGAGGTTGATCGTTGATGAACATCCTCTTCCAACTGTGGAGGAGTTGTTTGCAAATGTCGCGGGTGGTGATTAATTCACGAAAATCGACTTGTCTCAGGCGTATCTTCAACTGGAGGTGGACTCTGACCAACAGGAAGTTCTCACGTTGAGTACGCACATGGGTCTGTACAAGCCAACGAGACTCATGTACGGCGTAAGCTCGGCGCCGGCTATTTGGCAGCGCCTGATGGAGGAAATTCTCAGTGGCATACCGGGCGTCACAGTGTTTATTGATGACATTCGCATCACCGGGCCGAATGATAAAGTGCACCTAGAGCGACTAGCTGAAGTGTTGAAACGGTTGAGTGAATATGGAATGCGTGTGAATCTCGATAAGTGCCAGTTTTTTGAGGAAAAGATCGAGTATTGTGGATACATTATTGACCGCCGTGGAATTCACAAAGTGCAGAAGAAAATTGATGCTGTGCAGAATATGCCTGTTCCTCAGAACAAAGACCAAGTGCGATCGTTTGTTGGGCTAGTGAACTATTATGGACGATTCTTTCCGCAATTAAGCACGACAATCTTTCCGCTCAATCAACTCTTGCGTAATGACGTGCCGTTCAAGTGGTCCAAAGTGTGTAATGAAGCTTTTCAAAATGTGAAGAAGGAAATGCAGTCGGATCGATTCCTAGTACATTACAATCCAGAGTTACCGCTAGTGCTGGCAACCGATGCATCGCCTTATGGAGTCGGCGCGGTGCTCAGCCACATCTTTCCGGACGGATCTGAAAGGCCGATTCAGTATGCGTCCCAAACGCTCAATGAAACGCAGCGCAGATACAAACAAGTAGACCGTGAGGCATACGCCATAGTGTTTGGTATCCGAAAATTCTACCAGTATCTGTACGGCCGCAAATTTGTGCTGTATACAGACAACGAACCCGTGAAACAAATATTCTATGAAGCGAAAGGTTTGCCAACAATGTCTGCATTGCGTATGCAGCATTATGCAACGTTCTTGCAGTCCTTCAACTATACGATTAAATTTCGACCAACGAAGCAGCACTACAACGCAGACGCGTTCTCTCGGCTTCCGCTGAATGTCAAAACACCGGATAACGTTGTCGAGGAAAGCGATTTGCTGGAAGTAAGTATCATCGAAACCCTCCCGCTAACAGTTGAAGAGCTGTCGAAAGCAACTGCAATCGATAGTTCGGTTAAGATACTACTACAAGGACTGAAGAATGGCAAAATGGTAGACGGTAAGGAGCGATTTGGAGTGGACCAGAACGAGTTTTCTCTACAGCAAGGCTGCATAATGCGGGGCATTCGGGTGTATGTACCTCCCGAGCTTCGCAGCAAGGTGCTCGCAGAGCTGCATTCGGCACATTTCGGTACTACACGTCTCAAATCGCTTGCCAGAGGCTATGTTTGGTGGGAAAGAATCGATAAGGACATTGAGGAGTTAGTTAGAAACTGCGCATCTTGCCAATCGACGAGACCGAACCCGGTTAAGGTTACAACACATTGTTGGGAACCTCCCAAGCAACCATTCGAAAGAGTGCATGTAGACTTCGCTGGACCTTTCATGGGAACCTACTTCATCGTGTTCGTCGACGCCTATTCCAAATGGCCAGTGGTCAAAATCTTGCGAGACATCACTACAGCAACAACAATCAACGCCTGCAGGGAATTCTTCACGACGTACGGAATACCATGTGTACTGGTTAGCGATCATGGTGTCCAGTTTACATCTAGGTGGTGCGAATAGAAACGGTTTTATTTTTCAAGCTAGCTAACACACACCTACACACTCCCGGCACACAGCTTGTGAACACGCACGGGCGTTCAATTTTCTTGCAACCACCTCTCTCAGCGCGGTTGTCAAACACGCCGTCGCGACGCTGTTCGGAAATGGTAAACATGATCAATCCACCATCATTCCGATTTTTCTCTCGTGTTCAAAGTTTATTATTTTGCATTCGCGATGGAAATTGTGATGGGTAATTGTGACAAAATTAGCTAAAATAGGCTCAAAACAATGTTTATGCTTCTCCTCGCTTTCCAACGGCTTGGCAGCGGCAAATGAGGATAACGTGACAACAGTTTTGATTATATCCGCAGCACCTAGATAAGAATACTCTTCAATCAATCACACTGGTTCAACAAGGTTTAACATAACCTCCATCTTCAATGTTTGGCTCCCAATGTTTGGCTCCCGCTGAGAGAGCATATTGAGTCAGTCCGCGACACTCAGGTTTACATCAGGTGAGTTTCAGAAATTTCTAAGGCTGAATGGCGTTTTCCATAAAATGGGTGCCCCATACCACCCCTCCACCAACGGGCAGGCGGAGAGATTCATCCAAACCTTCAAGAATAAGATGAAAGCTCTTCGCTGCGACAAAGTGGGAATGCACAAAGAGCTTTGCAACATTCTCTTGAATTACCGGAAAACCATCCACCCAACTACAGGCAAATCCCCATCTATGATGTTGTTCAACCGCCAAATCCGATCCAGACTCGATCTAATGCTGCCTAGCTCGGAGTGTTCGGATAAAGTTGACACTAAGGTTCGATCAATTCCGGAGGGAGGAAGAGTTGCTGCTCGTGACTTTCTGGATAGCGAAAAATGGAAGTATGGATACGTCGTCGAGAAACTAGGTAAGCTGCATTACAACGTACAACTCGACGATAACAGGATCTGGAAGCGCCACATTGACCAGCTTCGTGAAGTGGGACAGAACCTTCGCACTGAGCCGTTTGTAGATCGTCCACCATCTCCAAGGAACTTGCGGTCGCATTCACCCCAACAATCGCCTACTGCGGAGCCAGTGGGCACTCAAAGTGCTGCTTCATCAACAAGGACAAACGCGGAGTCCCCACAAAAACCACCTGCTTTTTCCATACCTGATGACCAACCACCGATACCAGCGAGAGTACCAGAGGTACCTATCCGGCCGGACGTAACAGGTGAACCAAGCCGATCTGAACAGAAGCCAACGCCTAGACGTTCGAATAGAGTGTCGAAGCCTCCAAGAAGGTTGGACTTATAGTAACATGAAATTCTTATTAAGGGGGGAAGAGCTGTTATAACTTTAGATTTTCTCTCCGTGTCATTATTTTCTATACACGCTAACCTGAAACTACCCATCGGCTGGGTCGATTCTACCCGGATTTTCATGTTATTAGCAGATGTCAAAATCCGGGTAATCGATCTCACACCAGAAGAGTAAGATTCACCCTGATTCTGGGTAAACCGGTCTTTGAAAAAATCCCGATACCCATTTTCTTTAGTTGGTTGTCGCTGTCACAATCTGGGTAAACATCTGAGTAAATGAGACTTGCAAAAAATTTTCACAATGGCCACGGTGCTATAAGTGGTAGTGGTTCCAGCGATCTGTTTAAACTGCGGAAAATTAGATGTTGCGGTCTGTCGAGGAATTTCTGGAAATTTTGAGCGGCGAAAGCTGAACACTAGTGAATCGGTAAGAATTTTCTTGCTTTGTTTTTCAAAATCATTTTTTACACATGCTAAACATTTTCAGATATTCTTTGCTGCTGCCCTGCTGATCCAGTTTAATGCCGGCGAGGATGCTGGAGCTTTGGCCGGAACAACATTTTCTAGTCACCACAAACAAATAGTGCTTCGTCTGTGATGTGATTGCGTAATGAATTACTGAAATAAACATAATCCAAATCATAAATTATTGTATTATTTTTGATTTTTTTTTTGCTTGGAAATAGTTATGGGGAATCTCATATGGTCAATGCTCTGCTACTCATTTGGGTAGAAATGGGTAGAAAATACCCTGATAACTAACGTCAACATCAGGGTAACCTTTACCCAGATTTGGCAGCTAATATTGGTAACCCAGATTTGAGTAAAGGTACCTTTACCCACTTTAGAGTAACTGCAGTTTTGCTCGATCTGGGTCGCTTTGACGTAAATCTGGGTAGCTGAGGGTTAGCGTGTACTGTTGTACTGACCAGTTATGTAAAACCTAAGATGGACGTAATACAGAAGTGAATTTCTAATCCGAGTAAAAGCGCGTTTCTACCGTGAAATAACCGAAATTACCCCGTGAAAATTCTCGGCTACAACACCTACATTTACTCAAAATTGGCTTATTGCCACGCTAAGATCAGTTTACCCATAAATAGGTAATTTATTTACCCATATATGAGTTTTATATGCATTACCTATATTATGGGTAAAATATACTAAGAAAAAACAGTAAAGTCTACTCATATTATGTGAAAACAGAGATTACCTAAATTTGGGTAAAGTGATTTACCCATATTTGGATGAAAAATATTCCTTGTTGGCAACATCGCGATAGAAACGTGGATACACGCTAACCTGAAACTACCCATCGGCTGGGTCGATTCTACCCGGATTTTCATGTTATTAGCAGATGTCAAAATCCGGGTAATCGATCTCACACCAGAAGAGTAAGATTCACCCTGATTCTGGGTAAACCGGTCTTTGAAAAAATCCCGATACCCATTTTCTTTAGTTGGTTGTCGCTGTCACAATCTGGGTAAACATCTGAGTAAATGAGACTTGCAAAAAATTTTCACAATGGCCACGGTGCTATAAGTGGTAGTGGTTCCAGCGATCTGTTTAAACTGCGGAAAATTAGATGTTGCGGTCTGTCGAGGAATTTCTGGAAATTTTGAGCGGCGAAAGCTGAACACTAGTGAATCGGTAAGAATTTTCTTGCTTTGTTTTTCAAAATCATTTTTTACACATGCTAAACATTTTCAGATATTCTTTGCTGCTGCCCTGCTGATCCAGTTTAATGCCGGCGAGGATGCTGGAGCTTTGGCCGGAACAACATTTTCTAGTCACCACAAACAAATAGTGCTTCGTCTGTGATGTGATTGCGTAATGAATTACTGAAATAAACATAATCCAAATCATAAATTATTGTATTATTTTTGATTTTTTTTTTTTGCTTGGAAATAGTTATGGGGAATCTCATATGGTCAATGCTCTGCTACTCATTTGGGTAGAAATGGGTAGAAAATACCCTGATAACTAACGTCAACATCAGGGTAACCTTTACCCAGATTTGGCAGCTAATATTGGTAACCCAGATTTGAGTAAAGGTACCTTTACCCACTTTAGAGTAACTGCAGTTTTGCTCGATCTGGGTCGCTTTGACGTAAATCTGGGTAGCTGAGGGTTAGCGTGTAGAAAAAAAGAGTGACTACTGCCGACTCCACTAATTTTCAAGTTTTCTATCGATAGACGATCGTGCTCAATAGCGAATAGTGAAAAAAATACGTTGCGGACTCAGGAATATATTCTTGACAAAACCATCAGCTTTCTCAGCGCAGGGAAATTGGCCTAGGAATATTTGAACCGACGGAAGTGTTGTCAATATATGGGAAGGTAAGTTTAGTGATGATTCTTCACAAAAGAGCACCTCACGACCTCATCGTTATTAAATTTTCTCCCACAGGCAAATCATCTATGTCCAAGTCTATGTCTCTTCCACACAAGAGGAGTTTCAGTATGTGGCCACAAATAGCGACAAGTATGCCGAGAATCCGTTGAAGAATCCGTGATAAGTTGGAACCTAGTGAGAAAAAGGAAAGGCTTCTACGACGAAACTGAGCAATGTGGTTGAGGGGAGAAACTATCTGGAAGTCGAGCTGGAAGTACCGCCGGAAAGAAGCAGGCGAAATCAACAGATGACGGTGGAACCGTGGAACTTCGAGGCATTACATCGGACCAAGCATCGGACCGGAATGTGCCAGCTATTGCTTTGAAAGTTATTGAACGTCATAGGGTGGGGCACAGTTAGTGGCACTGGTATCCAATTATATGTTGAATAAATTAAGTGATTTTTACCGTAATTTATATTTTTTATTAAGTATTATAAGACAACAGATATTTTAATTCTCAATCTTAATTAAACTGGAAATAAATGCAAATCAAAACATGGCAAAATAACTCATTTATGGGTAAATTGGATCTACTCATATATGGGTAAAGCGTCGTTACCTATTTATGAGTAAAGGGCATTTACCCATAAAATGCGAATGTGCACTTTTCGGCGATTATGGGTAAACTTTACCCATATTTGGGTAAACTAACCTTAGCGTGTGGGCTCAAGGACCCCCATTGGGTAGATGCATCTCTGTTTGTTTTTGACAACATCGGTGGGAGAAAGAGGGAAAACAACCTAATTTTGAGTAACTAGTTTATTCAATATACTCAGCTTTGAGTAAAATCGACCCAAAAATTAAGTAGTTTGATTTCTCCGTGTACTTTAAAGAGTACTTCGATCTCTCAGTGTGGGCAGCCAGCTGTCAGGATTTTGCCTCTGTTTGTGAAGACGGTACGAGCCTCTGCACGAATTTGCCTTGTCCTGCTCACTCCCACAGAAAGTTTGAAAACAGCGCGCACAGTAAAAGTCAAATTTGACTTTTACTGTGCGCGCTGTTTTCAAACTTTCTGTGGGAGTGAGCAGTAGGCCAAATTCGTGCAGAGGCTCACTCCGCGAATGGTTGTGACTAGAGTCAGTCTAGTTAGAGTCTGGCGGACTGTCACTTTCGATCGGAGCCAATCAAGCATGGCGTCACGGTGTAGCATTTATCGGTGAGGACACTATTGCCGTTTTTCTTTTTTAACCTGGGTTGGAACTGGATTGGCGGAAAATGTGTAAACAAACAACGTCAAACAAACTTTAGTACAAGCGAAACCGAAATCGGGTTGGGGTTGAAACTGTGATCTGATCCAGTTCCAACCCAGGTTGGAACTGGATAATAAAGAAAAACGGCATATGACGTCATGCTCGATTGGCTCCGGTCGAAATTGACAGTCCGCCAGACTCTAATTATAGGGACCCTAGTTGTGACTTGTTGTGACATTTTTTTAATTGTGATTCACAAAATTGTAGCGAACGAATTTTCCGCGGCAAATATTTTTATTTGAGCGAGTTTTTCTTCAAGATGTTGGCTAACACTTCCAAAATTTTCTCCAAGGTTCGTTTAACTAAAACTCAATATATTATTATCATTGAAATAAGCGATTTCGAACATTTCTGCAAAGTTCGTCAGTTTAAGCCTATTATATAAGTTTTCCTAATGTCCAACTTGTTTTATTTTAGTGTTTTTTTTTCGGGGGGAGCGACACTAGTTTCGCAAAGCCGAAAAAACCGGTAAACCCCGCAAAACTTTTGCGCTAAAACACTTTTTTGGGCTTTTTCAGCTTTTGTTGAGGTTTTTTGGCTTGGCAAAATTAGTATTGCCCCCCCCCCCCTGGTTTTTGCGTTATCACTCATAAAATTACAAACTAAGCTGTCATTGTTATTATTTGCAGATGAGTTATCTCCGTGGATTCAGCAGTTCTGCTGTAAGATACAGCGATAACCTTTTTGTGCATCGAGATACGGCAAAAGATAATCCCAGTATTCCATTTGAATTTACCGAAGAGAACAAAAAGGTAAGGTTAACATACACTCAGAAATAAATAAAGTCATTATTGAATATTTTCTATGCAAAATTGCGGTTTGACTGGGTTCATGCATTAACTGACTAAATATGAATTAGTTAAGCAAGACTTTATACCATTTAGTTTTCAGAATGCATATTTTTTAGCATTTTTTGAAAAAGTTGATCCTTGTAATATTTTCTAAATTTTATGCATTTTATGTATAAATTTAAGTAAAAATCCGCTTCTCTTTAGGTGTTTCATTTCAATATATTAAATTGGTGAATCAGCAGCTAAAATTCAACATGAGGCGTTTCAAGCTGATAAATTTACAGTCAGGTTTTTTTTTACGCGGGGGATACGTACCGCGTAAAAAAAAACTCAGTTCAAAATTCGAAAAACCGCGTAAAAAAAGTCTAACCATTTCTCGACGAATCATGCAAAAATAAGACGATGAAATTTTTTTTGTATGGAGTTTTCATTTACGCGGCCGCGTAAATCAAAACCGCGTAAAAAAAGACCTGAAATTGAATCATTTTTACAAAGTTCAATATTTAAACATTCAATGGTTCTGCTGAGAATCCTTCACTTCCTATAACCTGCTGGGCTCTAACGAAGAGTATCCTAGCCCACAAATAATATTCCAAGCCCGAATGTCCATATCCTGATCCATTAACAGGAACCTGTTCACGATGTCAATCTGGTGCTCTGCAAAGGATATGATGTAATTAAATATGGGATAAGGATAATCTTCGTGGTAACATAAAATGAAGGGGCCGATTTGGTTCACTCACCACGCCATTTTTCTGAAATCGCTTCTCGCAGATATGGTAGAACTGCACTGCATCCATTATCAGGAACTTCTCGAGTTGTACTAATAGTTAATCAAATATTACTAAATAAATAAACATACTTGAAAAAAAAAATAACGAAAACCGAAACTACAGAAACAGAATTTTTAACTGCTGCTTTTCTTGTAATTTTCCGCCGTACAGGTATCTAAAAATTACACATTCTCTCGCTTAAATTAATTTATGCATTCTCATTATAAAATATATGCACTAAGAGTCTATTTCATAGAAATCTTAATGCATAATTGCGATTTAGTAATGAAATGAATGAAATATAGTCATTTAATGAATATCCTTATTTCTGAGTGTATGCCGTTTTTCTTTTTGATCCAGTTCCAACCTGGGTTGAAACTGGATGAGATCACAATTTCAACCCCAACCCGACTTCGGTTTCGCTTGTTCTAAAGTCGCCAAAATTGCCATGGCACAGTGCACTTTTTTCACTTTTTCGTATCGAATTCAGTGTTGGCACATTTAAATCTGTATTTTGCCTTTCAAAAATCTTTATAATCCGTATCACCATTTTTTGTCAAAAATCTGTAAGAAATGGTAGCCAGGCTTACCAGGGCTTTCCCATATAGGGTAAGTGTGCCCATCGTTGTGGTATTAAGGTAAATTCATTTTAAAAACAATGATCGTACCATCGACACACTCAGATTCGTTTTCGCTGTTCGGTAAAAATTTCGCAGGAAAAATTCGGTAAAGTGAAAAAGAACAGTTTTTCGGTAATAATCGTTTATTTTACAAGAGTTCGGTAATATAATTACTGACCTGTTTGTAATTTATAATTTAGACAGCATCTGCTGTCAAATATATTACAGTATTTACTGTAAAATCGAGAAACCACCGCACACTCAATCCTGAATTGCCTGTTCGGTACTTTTTGACGAAAATAGAACAGCAGAACTTTTTCGGTAGCTTCCTCCTCTCTCTCTCTCCTCTTGTTGGCGTAACGTCCTCACTGGGACAAAGCCTGCTTCTCAGCTTAGTGTTCAATGAGCACTTCCACAGTTTTTAACTGAGAGCTTCCTCTGCCAATGACCATTTTGCATGTGTATATCGTGTGGCAGGCACGAAGATACTCTATGCCCAAGGAAGTCAAGGAAATTTCCTTTACGAAAAGATCCTGGACCGACCGGGAATCGAACCCGTCACCCTCAGCATGGTCATGCTGAATACCCGTGCGTTTACCGCCTCGGCTATATGGGCCCTTTCGGTAGCTTCGGTAATCGATTTTACTGAGGCTCAGTACACCAACTGTCAAAAACGGGTGCAAAAGGTAAACAATCCGTTATAGCTGTAGGGTGCGGGCACCGGTTTTGGCCAGTCTAAGGGAAATCATTTTTATAAAAATAACCAAGAATCCTATGGATACAACCAATGCGTCAAATGAAAGGTGTATATCTATACTTTATAAGAAAAATGCAAAAATCAAGCTAATACTTGATTTTTGTATTAAAAGTAGCACTGGCCAAAATAGAAGCATTGCCACAGTTTTGGCCATATTTTCAACTTTGATTTCTATTTTGGCCAATCACGTGTATTTCTTATGGGAGTGGCCAAATTAGAAGCACCCTGGCCAAAATAGATATATGGGAGCTGATTTTTTTAAGGAAAATTATTTTTTTCTTCCTGTTTTTAATCAAAATGTATGGTTTTCACAGCTGTAATCATCATATTATATTAGAATCTACTAGTAAAAAATAAATTTATGCCGATTTAGTTCGTAACGGGCTGAATACCGCACTATGGCCAAAACTCCGGGCTGGCCAAAACTGTAGCTTCTACCCTATTCAGCTGTTCTATTTTCGTCAAAATTATACCGAACACGGTACACAAAATTAAGTGTGCGTAACCGGTATTGAAAACTATCGTAAAGTTTGTAATTGTAATTGTAATTTTTATTGAAAACGATAACCAGTTAGTTTACACTTTTTATCGGGTCAAGGAAACTGTCGGAAGAAACTAGTAAAACGTTGGAAAAACATAAAATTTACAAAAACTACTTGAACTTGAAAATAATTTAAATTGAAAAGCTACATGGACAAAGTTACACAAAAAATTAAACTATCAAAAATGGTTGCAATACTTCTAAACTAATCTTTTAACAGTTGCTTTGAAGGACGTCAACGTTGGTTTCATCTTTGCTTCGAGTGGTAGGCCATTCCAGCAGGAGACACCGTATATCAGCAAACTCTTCCCGCTTGACGTTGTGTGGCGAGGGACGATGAAGGAGCGGGTACGTTCCTGGCGTCCTTGCTGCATGTGGTCCATGATGTAACTGGGTAATTGATTGAAATAGGCCTGTCGCATTATGCAACAGATCCGCAGCTTGTAATTAGATGGCAAATCGTGTCCCAAAATTGAACTCCGGACGGCTTCGGTTGAGTCTCTACGACGAAGACCGTGCACAAACCGTAGCGTTGACTTGAAGCATCGATGTAGTCGATCCTTAAGGGAAACTGTGAGACCAGGATAATACACAGCATCGCAGTACGTGAAGATGGGCATTATCACCGACTGCACAAGTTTCATCCTTGTCGGCATGGAGAGCACAGGAGCAAAGCGACGAAGTGTTCGCAGGGTGTTGTAGGTTTTCTGTATTACACCGTTAACTTGGTGGGTCCACGACAGATTGTTGTCTAATTCCAATCCCAAATTCGTTACTTTGTTCGAGACTGGTATGATTTCTCCGCAAAACACGATGTTTGTTTGGGGGGTTACGACTCCGGTCCTGCTAAAAATAATTGCCTGCGTTTTTTTAGGATTTGGTAACAAACAGTTCGCCTCAGCCCATGTGAAGATTGATCGAAGATCTTCGTTGATGGAATTCACAAGTCGTTCGACTTCCGAGGATGGACCGGAAACATAAACTTGCAAATCATCCGCGTATAGGTGGTATCTACATCTTAATGTTGACGGAAGGCTGTTTATGTAAAGGCTAAAAAGCAGTGCACTTAGTGATGACCCCTGGGGAGTGCCATCAAGTACATCGCGCTCGGCCGATACAGCATTTCCCAAACGGACCGATTGTTTCCGTCGCGCGAGGAATGAAGATACCAAATCGCAGGCTGCCTGAGAAAACTGGAACTCGTTCCGCAGTTTAGTTTCGAGGATCAGGTGATTAACGCAATTAAATGCCAGGGAAAAATCGACAAGAACCATAACCGTACAGAAGCTGTCATCGAAATTACTGTATATGTCATGAACGACTTTTGTCATAGCAGTCGTCGTGCTGAATCCTTTTCGATATGCAGACTGAAATCTAGCCAACAGCGGAGCGTTCGGGTTATCGATGTGGTCAGTAATTTGCACCAAGAGGATTTTTTCCAGCACCTTTGAGATTGCTGGAAGGACGCTGATTGGTCGAAAATCTTTCGGTTGGACGGGACTGGAGACTTTTGGAATTGGTGTGATCATCGCCTTTTTCCAATTTTCAGGAAACGATTTAGCATCGATGATTGCATTGAAAAGATGGCTGAGTACCGGTAGGATAAAGGGACACAGGAGTTTTATGAAAGAGATCGGGATATCGTCGGCACCAGTGGCATTCGTGTGAATTTCATAGATCATGCGGGAAACTTCTTCGGTGTTGGTGTGGCGAAAGTTGAAATTTGCAGCTCCGCGGTCAACTGCTGTGCGGTGTAGTGGTTCAACTGAAGTTCTGGGCTGGTTTGTGTTTGGTAGCTGCCGGTGACCCTCACTGAAGAATTGGTTCAATTCGTCGATGTTGGCTTCCTCGGCAGAGGCGTTCTTTGCAGTATTATGGATTCCTTCACGTTTCAAATTGCTCCATAGCTTCTTGGCTGGTAGATTGTGGTCGAAGTGTTGATCGGCGTACCGTTTTTTGGCCTCGAAAACGAGTGAGTTTGCTCTATCACGTTTCCGTACGTAGTCCTGCCATTGTACGTCGCCTTGAACCCTGTTCGGATTACGTGCGTATAGCGTGTAGGCCAGATTTTTCAACTCGACGGCACGTTTGATGTCCTCTGTAATCCAGGGTGTACGTTTATCCCGGACGATGATGTTCCGCTCAGGGGCATGGTGTTGAAGCATTTGCTTCAGTTCGGTGGTCAGCAAGTCAGCCTTCGAACTAGGATCCTCAGCAGCGAAAAAGTGACGGAAATCCCTTGCTTGAAAATCAGCTTGCAACCGCAGGGGATCGATGGCTTGAAAATTTCTTACTCGAATAGTTTGTGGTATAGGCCGTGGTACTCTAACGTTGGACAGAAGGTAGACTATTTCATGGTCGGAAATTGAATTGCCTGTAATCGATTTGGACTTTATCACCGCCTCAGGAGAGTCAGTGATGAGCAAGTCGATGGTAGTAGCAGTAGTCTCGGTGATGCGCGTCGGGCCGGTAGGTAGAATGGTGAGGTTGAACACGGTGTTGATTCGGTGCAGGCCGACGAGATTTGCGGATGGCAGTGGTGAAGTGACGTTAATGTTGAAATCCCCAACGATGTACAACCTGTCGAATCCAATCTCCAACAGGTCAAGGAGAATTTTCTCATAGCTTTGACAGAAATGAGGGTTTGAGCAGTGTGGGTTGTAGAAAGCCACCACACAGATGTTGATTTCGTTAATAGTAGCTTGAATCGCAAGGAATTCCGTGCGCGATCCAATGGGGATTTCGGGATCAAGGGTTGATTTCAAAATGGGTGTGGCTTTAATTCCTTTTTGTACGTAGAATCCAACTCCACCACAGGTCTTGGTTCCGCGTCCTCTACCGGAAGGTAAGGAGTGTCTTATGAGGTTGTATGCTGGGATACGTATGGGGCCAATAGGGGATGACGATTTTAGTTTCGTCTCTGTCACAGCAAAAAAGTGATATCGAGTTCCGTCAAGCAGCAGCTTGACACCATCGATATGGCGTTCTAATCCTCTGACATTAAGATGTCCGATTCGAAGGTTTGATAGGTTGGTTGAAGGCATATTGAAAATTCGAAACGTCCGCGTAGTAGTGTGATTGTTGGTTTAGCAATGAGTAGAAGCGGACAGGTCCGCTGACAAAGCGTCAAAGAAGACAGAGGAAGAGTCGTGGGCTGATTGTGTGACTTTTTGTTCGACCAGTTCGAGAAGTTGTGCTGTACTAGCAATCGGTGTATACCGCTTGTGATCGGGAAGCAGGACTGTCATTACGCACGAATACTGACCGAATAGATTTGTTCTGTTTCAAGCGAATGGCGAGATTCCGGATCCGGAAGGTTTGTGGGGACAACACTTCGTTGAGAGTGAACCGATACTCAAGTGCAGGGGCATGTTTTAGCTGACACAACTTTGCATGTTTGTGCCTCTCGAAATACCTTTTGAGAACGGTGTCGCGGGTTTCCTGGTTGTCAAATATGACAACGATGGTAGGGGTTAACGTACGATCTGTCCATTTCGATGGCCTTACCTGCAGACGGAAACAATTAGAGACGTTGCCCACCAGATCTTGGACATCGAGAAAGCGCAAAACATCTTGAACGATCCCTCGAACGTTCTCGCCCTGACGGAAAGGGACCTTGTTGATGGCGAGCCGGGCGGTGTTCACTCTTTGAGCGCATGTATTGGCTAGCTTTGCACCTTCCTCGATAATTTGGAGTTTTTCTTCGACGTTATGGATGAGAGTGGTTGGCATATCACGTTTGCAGTCAGTTTGGTCGATCTTGTTGATTCTGCTCAGCATCCTATCTAACTGCTTCTTGCTGGCACACCGAACACTGTCAATCTCTGCCTGCATCTTTTTGAGCTCGGCCGAAAGATCTAGGACAACCTGCTGTAACTGCGTTAACTCATTGCTAGGAGGGTTTACATTCACCGGTTTCAGGAAAAGGTTTCCACGGATCACGCAGTTTTCACAGAAGAATGTGTACAGCTGGATGTCATTGCAGAGAGCGTTGCTGATTCGCACACACGCAAGGTGAAACCAAACATTACAGCTGTCACAACAAATCCAGCCAATGTTTTGTGTTTTCTTCGACGACTTTTTCCCCTTGGATGGTGGACTAGTAGATTTGCACTGACCACACTTGTCTTCTTCTTTGCTCATGGTGATAGGGAACCACTACGCGAACGATTCACACGAAAGTCACTAATACATCAACACAGAAACGGCAGCAAACTTCAAGGTTATGTCGGGCAAGCGACTTTGCTGCTTGGGGCACTCACGAGTCAGATGACGATTTTTACGAAAATACGGTCTTTTTCGCAGGAACTTCACTACCTACAGGTGGCTGGGAAGCAACTTAGGTTACCGGCACACCAGTGGCCACCGGAAACGTCGGAAATTTAGAAAAAACTTTATATAATAGCGGAGACGAAAAGTAAACCTTCACTAAATTACCTGTAAGGGTCTGTTCCAATTGGCGATTTAAAATTAATTTTCACTTAAATTTTTTTTTTCTCTCCCTTTTTGGCACAGACCTACTGGTCCATATCGACATTCGTTCACTTAAATTTGACAGTTCGACACTCAAACTTGACAGTTCTTCTAAGGAAATAACTATCGAACTGTCAAGTTTTAGTGAAAATTATTTTTAATTCACCAATAGAGATATTATGCGTTGCGCGAAAATTTTTGAGCGCAAGTGCTCGTATACCTCCGCCAGTACGGTAAATCGTGTTGGTGTTTTCGGCGCAGTATTCTTTGGCCCATTCGCGCACTTATTGTAAAAGACACCAGAACGATTAAACGTACGAGCGGAGGTCTATTAGCGATTTTGCACCATTTTCGCTCTCTATTTTCTTGCAATGGATAATAAGTGACATTTCAACACACGAACACTAGCGCAAATTTTTCCTCACACAAAAGTGCACGCCGATTGAAAGGCTACTCAGATTGCATATGCAAATATTACCCAATCGATTTGGGTAAAACGGGTAAATAATGATAAAACTAACGTCCGGGGAAAGAGTGCAAATATTTTCCTCGCAGTTTCACAACTACATCTACAAAAAAGGCACGCATACATTTGAACGTGATTACCTTTATAGAGATAAGTGACATTTCATCACACGAACACTAGCTTGACTTTTTCCATACACAAAAATGCACGCCAATTCAAAGGCTATTCAGATTGCATATGAAAATATTACCCAACTGGTTTGGGTAAAACGGCTAAATAATGATAAAACTAACAACCGGGGTAAGAGTGCACATATTTTCCCCCAAGTTTCACTACTACATCTACAAAAGAGACACGCATACATTTGAACGTGATTACCACTATTGGAACAGACCCTAAAGCGTTGAACAGGCTTCAAAACGTCAAACTGCTGCGACGACAGCAGATCAAATTTTAAAGTGTTTGTTTGGCGAGATGGACCAACCAATGGTCTTAGCCTGTCGAGCAGACAAACCAAAGAAAAAAAAAAGTGTTTGTTTAGAAGTTTTGTGGTTTGAAGTTGCGGAGTGGTTGAGAATTTTATGATATTACGCATTAGCTGCTGGTGGGTGAGTATACAATGAATCTGACCATATCTTCTAAAATAACACAAGTTTACAAAATAAAACGAAAGTCGTGAACTTCTGTCAACGACCAAAATTTTTGAAGCATAATTTAGTGCTGATTTCGAAACCGACTTTCAAAAAAATTTAAGTAGAACAGTTTTTGAGTTTTAGCTCAATATCGAGTTTTGCAACTTTTCAAAATATGTAATTTACTAAAATTCAAATATATTGCGTTTTGTTCAACCAATTTTAAATCTTTTTCCATAAATTAAAAGCTGAATACAATACCATTCGATCATCTGAATACAGGATTTGCGTCAGATTGATGAAATTCAAGATATTGGCGAGTTTTAGGGGCGATCTTCTTAAATTTTAGCAAAATTTCCAAAATTTTTTGAAGAAATGTATTTTTTTCAATAAGAAAAAACCAACTTAAAAATTCTTTCTCGACGTTTATTTAACATATCATATAAAGGCGAGTTACAGTAAAAATTTCAGCTCAATCGGAGCATTGATTACGGAGAATGAGATGTTTAAAGTAAGCGACTTTGCTTAAAAATAGAACAAAAATCGATTTCAAATCATCAACCTTGTATGGAAAGTCGAAAAAAAATCCGCTCTACTGTAATTTTTTTCTTTTGCGTTTTCGAACTCAGGGCATGATTCTACACCAAAAATGATCATCAGCTTACCGAGTTCAAAAATGCTGTAAACTAGTGTAATCAACACAAAATCAATAAAACATTTCAGCCTCCGTTCCCCTTCCGATAACATCTGGCTGACGAAAACCAGCAAAGCAGATTCATCAAAATAAAGTGGTGACAAAATTGTTGTGATATTTGCTTATAAATATAAATAATAAAGATTTTGTTGTTCGATAAAATCATCGCGGCATACACGGCAACGTTTTATTCAATAAAAATACCGAAAATCCGTACAAAACCTGAAAATAAATACAAAATACCGAAATTGTACGGTAATTTGTTTTCGGAAATTACCGGAGAAATTTCGGTAATTCTGACAGCCTCTCGAAAATTTAGTTTACCGGGCGTTCGGTAGTCGTATCGATTACCGAACGTTCAGCTGTTGAAAATTACCGTATACTGTAAAAAAATCTAAGTGTGTAATGAAGGGTTGCAAAACGTTAGTTGGTAGTTTTCTATCCAAATTCGCTTGGAAAATATAAAAACTATCGTTTCTCTCTGTTTTCGATCATAAATCGCTTACCACAACATTGGGCACACTGTTCCTATTATGGAGGTAAAATTTAATTTTGGTATTGTATTGTATTGTATTTATTTTACGAAACGGTAACATGTTAGTTTTTAACTTTAAGTCATGGTTCCTATTGTTGCGGTATCCCATTGAAATCATATGGGATACCGCAACATTAGGGAACGTTCAAAAATTACGTCCAACATTTGGGGGAGGGGGGGGGTCTACGAAAGTGTGACAGTACGTGTATAAGGTTGAGGAAAATAGCGTGACAGAGGGGGGAGGGGGGGTCTAGAAATCATGAAAAATGATGGATGTAATATTTGAATCTTCCCTAGGAAAACTACCGCAACCATAGGAACACAGTAGCAAAAAAAATAAGGAAAATATTTTTTTTAATAGGTTTTTGGCAGAGCGTTCATGATTAACAAATATTTTAATCATGATTAATCATTGGTGATTAAAATTCAAATTTCGGTGATTATTGATTATGATTAATGATTAATTTGATGTTTGGGATGATAATTGATTATGATTAATGATTAAAATTGATTTGATCTGTGATTATTGATTATGATTAATGATTAAAAATGACTCATTGATTAAAAATCATGATTAATCATGATTAATCAATCACAAAAAACAGGAAATGATTAAAATATAATTATTGTTTAAAATATTTTTGAAGTTCCAAAAGTAAAAGGTAACTCTGTCTGGGAGATTATTGAAAAAATAATCAAGAAGAACAGCATTTGAACCAATTCAAATTGGATCATATATTTTATATGGTGAAAAATTTTTGGTGATGAATGATTAATGATTGATTATTTTTTTTTCTTATGATTATGATTACTGATTAATGATTAAATTGCGAAATCATTGTGATTAAGATTATTGATTAATGATTAAATGAGAAATTTTGGTGATTATGATTACTGATTTTTGATTAATCTTAATCATTAATCATTAATCATGATTAAATTTATGATTAATCACTAACGCTCTGGTTTTTGGGCAAATCTTAAGCACACAAATGGTGCAATCTCATAATTTAAGCATAATACATCTATTAAAAATGCCTTTTGGTAACATTTCAGTCGAAAAAGTACTCAATTGCCACTACCGCAACATTAGGTACTACCACAACGAAGGGAACAATTACCCTAGTTAAACCTGCCCAGGTAACCACTAAGCACTGTTCTGAGCATTATAACGGTCATTAAACAGCTTTTCAGTGCTAAAGAGCTCTATATAAGCATTCCTAATGCTTATGGGCACTATAACCAGTAAGAACTAAATTAAGCCCTGTAAGCCTATATAAAGCCTACAAGCTGTAAAGAAGTTTGTCAGTGCTGTCACAGGGCTTGGAGCACATGACGTTTATATCAATCAAAATAGATTTCGACCAAAACAGACTCGAGTCGGTCATGATCAATACATTTTAAACACCTATGTCGGACGGGATTGGCGGAACGGGATTTTTTTGTTGTTGGAATGTTTATCGGAATGGTGTTGTTAAATAGATAATGGAATCTGGTTATCTTGATTGTTCCATTTTTTTTTTCAATCAAGGCAAACTTCAGCTCGTTTTCCTCTTCTTCTGAAACGTTTCCCGACCATTTATATAAACATTGCTTATCCTGCATCAATTCCTACGTTCATCACCACCAAGCTTACCACTGATCCGCATCCCATATCATTTTCAACCTTAGAAATGCCCAAACTATTTTGTTTTTCATGGTTAAAATACTAGTTTGATCACACCATTCCCATGGTGCATTGGTGGAGCAGATGAGAAAGGCAACGGACTTGGACTTGATCAAGAACTCGGAGGACAACAGCTAGAATCTGGATGAAGTAGCAAAAAAGCAACTTCAATGGAAGCGAAGGAAGTTAGAAAAGAACAGGAGATGAACAATTTTTTTTTCTTTTTTCTTTGTCTCACTTTTGACAAATTTCGCTCCAGAGACTTGGTACGATATTTTAAAGTTGGCCGTATATCAGCCGAATAATTCGCCAAAAGTGGCTTTTGAGCAGCTTTATAAGAGGATATAGAACCATTAGCTCTGTTAGCCAGATTCTACATTCGACTATAGAGCCGACTTAATGCCATTTTTACGGCTTAATGGTTACTTGGGTGGTTTAACGCTTAAGCCCGGGTGTAGAAATCGCCCCTTAGTGTATGGGAATGCCATTGAAGGCTTGTAATATGCTCCGAGGCTTTCGAAATCCAACAGGGCGCGTTCCCGGGTTGCGGATAGGGGGAAAAGGGAGATTTTTCGCATTTGTATTGGGTTTCTCATTAATGTTTAGACTACTGTGTTAATTTGAGAATCCACTGAATCATCATTTCCCAGCGAAATTTCACACTAATCAAACTTATTTTGTTTACCTGTTGTGCATCCGACGCCCCTGTCATGAACTCAACCGAACTTGTGTATGCCAGCCGCTGCGAAGTCGTGTGCGAAATTCGACTGTGATGATAATGAATTTCGGCCGAGTCTAAATGGGTGCAAATGTCGCAACTGTAGTCAGCCAATGTGATATTATCTCCTATGGTGTTGTAGTGCGAATGAATGATCTCATTCTATGGGAATTCGAACCTTGTAATGTATTGTTTATTAACTCCAATTTTCTAAGCTTGGCAAGGTTTTGAAGACAAACATGTGATGAGAGAATTGCCTAATAGGAAAGTCACATCAGCAAAGCTTTTACATATGCAAATAATATATATGGCAATGACTGGTTCTTACTGTAGTGGTGGAACAGAATACACACATCGAATAAGTGAGGCTTTCGTCTCACTGTGAGAACTGTAAATCATAAGTGGTACTCCGATACTCAATCGGATCGAGATAAATAAAGTAGAACCTTATAGTCAGTACTCTGCACAAGACGTATTTTATTATCATCCGGAAAATGGACTTTTTCCCGTTTATAACACTTACCTAGCAGGGGTACTAAAAGACCACGCGGACAACGCGGACAATTTGATTAAAGGCTTAATTGGGGATAATATATTTTCCAGAACTGAAGGGACATTTTTTCCGGGATGACTGGCGAGTCGGAGAGGGTAGAAGTTTCCGTTTGTTAGAATTGACAAAACAAACAATCTGGCGCTTTTTCTTTCTTTGACTTGCTTGGTATTTTGTAGATTATTGTTTTTTGGTTTTGGAAGCTATGCGATTCACTATTAGGGGTGGGGCTGGCTCACCGACACTTCCGGTCCGCTTTAGTGCTTTATGCATCATTGTGGCCAGGTGTTGCTCTAGTTTTTCCAACTGTATTGTAAAGCATGAGCATTCTTGTGTAAATTGGGGTAGGTACTCGAAATGTTGATCGATCACCGATTATTGCTGGCAGATGCAGTGGAAAGTTTGGCATTGGCATTCTTGTGTAAATTGGGGTAGGTACTCGAAATGTTGATCGATCACCGATTATTGCTGGCAGATGCAGTGGAAAGTTTGTCTTAATACGTATCAATCGTCTCTGACAAACGAGAAAAACTGACCTCACTGATTACCTGTCTCTGAGCCAAATTTGGTATAGAGTCTTCAGTTTCCGATTAATCGCTTTATGTTTGATGGAGGTTTTTAATCCAATGGGTTACATAGCCGCTATCCGAATGAAGAGAGTAATGTTCCGCGTAATATATCACAAATCGAAAGAGGTACGGTACATTACGTGGAGCGGATATACTGAATTGGGTACCAGACCAAGTCCCTGCTGGGTGGCGCCAAATAGGTGAGCCATAGACAATAGAATCGTCAATGTCGTAGGGCATAGTATGTGACTATTGTCGAAACAACACTATTTTTGATCATTGTCCAGAGGCGTCTCGTGACCAGCAGACTGACCTGTTCTACAGATTACAATTTCACTAAATGAAAATACATTAGAGTTATTTGATACTATACTTGCTAGTTTTTTTTTGGTTTTAGTATTGTGATTTTTAACTTATGCTGATTTTTACCTTCTTGTTTGTTAACCATTTTCTGAAAAATATCTTCCGCATTTTCATCATAATTCAATTCAATTCAATTAATTTATTTAGTGAAATAGTTTCAAATACATTCATGTTGCCTTGTTTGTTTTTTTTGCAGAGTTTTGATTTTCTTACAACTGCTACATTTACATTCACTTCACCTATACTTGCGGGACACTTAGTGCTGATTGCCTACTTTGTGTAATAATCTGTTTTAGGGAAAAATTAAAAAAAAACCCTAGTCGTTAAATAAATTTTCATCATAAATAATGATGCGATTAGCATTCAGATGCGTCTTAGAGCGACTTCCGAAGTTTGGTATTTAATTTCACATAGACTTTTAGAAAAATCCATTTTCGGTGGAAGCCGTTTTCTAACGTTCTTCACACACCGATGATACTATTGTTTGTTTTTTTTTTCAATCATGCTCTCTTTTTCCGCAAATGTTCGAAATTTCCACCTTAATAAATAATAAAAAATAAATTAACAATAATTGTTATTGTTTTAGCTCGTACCATGGCCTCGAAGTTAAAATTTGGAAACCGTTGCCAACGAGATAGAGCACATTCGGCACTCGAACTCCAAAATCACGCTCGCGCTGGATGTAATACATAACAAGCGCGCACGACATTAGGTGTGCCTAAATGTGCTCTAGCTGCGCAAGTTGTTCTCAGCCCACGTAGAACGACAAATCGAGAAGCCACAGTCCAAGCTTTCATTCATTTCTGGTTTTGCTACACCCTTAAATGAAACAACACAGCGCACGAGTATCACGCAGCGAGCAAAAAGACAAAAGAATTTTCACGCAGATTTGTGTAACACCGGATCAGCACATTATTTGTGTTGATCCGGTGTTACACAAATCTGCGTGAAAATTCTTTTGTCTTTTCGGTCGCCAGGGATTGGCGGCATGCACCGTGCGGTGCGAAAAAAGCGTGTGCTTCACACAATCGCAAGTGCTCGTCTCCCGTTTTGCCGAGAGACAAGAGACGTATGAGTGAGAGCTTTCGTAATTGTGCGAGAGACAATCGCAGCTCTAGCTCTACGGCGCAGGGAGTAATGCACGGTGCTTGGGACTGCGCTTGTCTCCAAACAGAAAAAATCAATTAATAAATTAATTGAAGAGTTTGTGTTTTCGGCAAAGTTGTTAAGCTTGTCAAGGGTTGACAAGTGATGGGTCGTTTGATTCGAAATTTTTGCAATCATGCGTAGTATCAAGCCAAGTGAAAAGCACGGAGACAAGCACCGAGAGAGTGCAGCGTGAGAGACAGGAGAGCTCCAGCGCGCGGCAAAGCAAGCGAGCAACACACAACCGATTGCGCGTACTCGTCTCCTTCTAGTTTGTTGTGCTGTCTCGTAGCAGAGTGTGCGGCACGCAAAGAGTTTTGAGTCGCACTCTATCCCTGTCGGTCGCTGCGTGAAAGTTACTCGTTGCGCTGTGTACATCGAGTTCTGCGTGTACACACATGTAAACTTTCCACTGAAGAAGCTCTTTGCGTTTAGCTGTGTGCCTTTCATATCCATCGTTTTTTTTCTCTAAAGAGTATACCAAGCAGCGTGCTAACAATCATTTACACACATTTGAGAACGTGATCGATAAGCATAGTTGGCAAAGAAGTATTTAAATACTGTGCAATCAATGTTCGTTATTCCATATATTTTGTAGATATTATTAAATAATCCTTTAATTCCCAACAACGATACAACATACATTTTATAGCACTCTAAAACTGTAAATTGTTAACATGATTTCAAAGACTTTAGTCGATTGCGCTTAGCGTGCGTGTAGCGTGAGAAGAAGGCGGGAAGCGCGGGAAGTGAAAAATGGAAAGGAACGTTGACAACGCTGCTGCTGGTTCTAGACGAGTAGGGAACGTATGAGCGACAGAGTAAAGTGAAATGAATTCGAATGAACACTGCCATTAGCGCCAGTCACACGGTGCATATATTGATCAATAGTTGGCCGTTTTATGGAAAAATTGAATGTATAATATTGTTCAAAAATAGATTGACATCAATCATTCAACTTTTCCCCTATCTTCCGTTTGATCAACCACACAGCAATATTTCCCCTCCATAGCGCATTTTTCTTCAATTTTCTCTACAATATTTCCCCACCTTCAAAATTGTTACATCAATCCTCTCGAAGATTGTTCCCTCCCCCTGGATATTCAATCTTGACGCGATGGGAGGGCTTAACCCATTAGCATTTTTGCGCCAGTTTATTCTCCACTGCTTGGACTTTGAGCTAGATATATCTGGTTTACGAGTTGAGCGCAAGTGAAGGAATCTGCCGTAAGTGCTAATGGGAACCAAAGGAGTATCCGTAGTGCATTTATCACAAGTTATAATTCAGCTTGCATAGACCTAATCTTTGCATTCTTTAAATTTTCTCAAATTTAACAATAATTGTTGAATTTAACGTAACGCAAGAGTGGGTAGGGGAGGTCTCTGCGTTACACTCATCATTCATCACTTGAATTCGAAAGAACACGCTAGGATAAGTTGACTTACAGCCTTACAGATTAGGTAACGTTAACAACTAAATTTATTACCTTTAGAAAATTCTGGACCCTAATCAGTCAAAACTGCTGATTTTAGAAATGAGTTTATATTTGTATTTCTTCTTTTTATAGGTTTTGTAGGGATGTATATATAGAAGTTGACAAATAATCTTAATCATTTTAATTTTTGACACAAAAATCAGCTGACTGAACTTTTTTGTTTTATATTCTAGACGGTATTATAACACTGACCAAAAAAGCAGGAATTTTGTTACATGTTTTTTTAGGACTTAGGACGGTTGACAATCTAAAGGGTTACGGTGCATGTAATAATACTTCGGACTTAGATGATCACAGATATGCAGAAGACGACTAGATGAAATTAAGAACGCAATTGGACACATTATAGACTATATTTCGACGTATAGGGTTTGACTGATTTCATTACAACATCGAATGGAAGCTCAAAAAGTGTTACCTAACACTAATATGAGAATTATTTGGGGATGATGCTGGTGCTGTCAATGACCAACATCGGTTATTGACACTATTGGTAATCAGCTTGAAATAATTTTCAGAATGTATTGTAAAAAACTTAGGTTATTATTTGATTTATTGTTTAGAGATGCTATCAGAAAACTAGTTGCCCATATCGGCTAAAAACGCTAGCTCTGGCAGCTGTCTCCGAATAATTTTCAAAAATATCAAACCTGTAAACATTAGCTATGACAAAGGCGCTAACATGTACAGCTTTTTTTCTCTCTGAATGTTGTCCAGTGACCTCGGAGATTTTCGATTATTGAAATATTGTTCAATTATCAAATCATCTTTGGACAGGGTGTCTACTACCTGGAAAAACCTGGAAAACCTGGAATTATCAGGGAATTTTACTCGGCCTGGAAAAATCCTGGAATTCTCAGGGAATTCTGATGACAATCAGGGAATTTCTGTGTTTATCATTTTAAAACAAATTTTCAGTTAGAAATGCCTTAAAGCGAATAAAAATTTTGGCTGCGCCGCTACTACCTACCCGCTCCTTAAATATTATTTATCAGATATTCATTACCCTTGACGTTTAAACTAACTTGTACTTTTTCCACAGCAATCTCCTATTTTATAGTTGACCTATTTCGGAAAACTGAGTCGACATGCTTTTATTGTTAGGATTTTGAATTCTCAAATCTTTCAACCTATTGCAGCGTAAAATATTGTAAAATTTATTGAAGTTTGCCTAACAAATTCGCAATCGCCAGTACTGCCGTTACTCGCATAACAGTCCCATCTTTGCAGGGTTTCCTATTCATATGGGACTGTTTTGCGAATGGGGGCAGTGTAGATGTTGGAAAATATCTGAAGGAACTAAAAGATACATTTTGAGCGTAGTTCTTGAAACTCCCGCAGAATATTATTGATCAGTTGGAACTCCTGGTGGATTCAATGTTAGTATTTCTAGCGAAATTAACAAGATGGCTTCTGGAAGAATTTCTAATCATTTTTCTGACCATTTCTGAAACGTTTTTAGAACAATTAATAAATAATTCTAAACAATGTTTGAAAGAATGTTTATCTCTTTCTTTCCCATAGTTGCTTCTGAGCTCAACATATTTTAACGAACTTGAGAGAAACTATTTCCGATGAACGTAATGCAATAGTTTTGGAACATGATTGCCAACTTGTTAGTATATTCTAGTTGCCAATTTCTTGTATCAAAATCGAAACTATTGACAATCAAAACTATTGAATTACATCATTTTTTTCTATTAATTTTAAAAATAGTCCATCTGTAACAATATTTGTTCATATACTTTTGATAAAAATGATCTTTTGACGTAAAATAATCGTTCAAATTTGTTGTGGTGAAAAGAATTAAAAAATACTGATGAAATTCAGAATTCCTCTAGTTGAATTTATGTGGACATTAAAAAAAATCAAGTTTAACTGGCAGTATTGTTTGAAGTCAATTCTTTTGAAACTCTGTTAGGATTTTCTGACTGAAGTCCTATAAACATATCTAACATTGTTGCTAGCAATTTCTACAAAAGGAGGAATCGCTTCAAAGAAGAATCTAGTGAAATTCCTGAAAAATACATACTTGAGCGAATCTTTTGCGAAAGCAACGAAGGTCTTCGTGTGCAATAACTGAAGCTCTGCGTGAAGGGTTTCTTGGAGAATTTGTTTAAAAGCGTTAGCTGCAATTTTTTAAATTTCCGACAATATTTAAGAAAGTTTGCTCGGAACTACTCGGAAGATTTCTGCTGGAACAGCGAAGATTAACTTTTATAAAAATATAGTGTAATTTCTTGTTGTTTTCCTTGCTAAATTCCTTCAGAAATTCATAAACAAAATTTTAATTAAATAGGGTTCTAAAATGAAAAATATTTTCCCGCTTTTGGTGCATAACACGAAAGAGCTTGGTTTTCTGATCTCAATGGTAATTTTTCCGAACTTGAACAATAACAGAATAGTTAATAAACTCGAAAATAAAATAATGATGAGCAAGTCTTGTTTGACATTCGAGGTCAACCTTGACGTAACGAAAGTGAAACGGCGGGTTGCAAAAGACACCACATTGGCTCACTTTTGACAACAAATGTTCCTGCTTGACATACACGGTAAACAAAATTTACCCAAAATTGAGTGTTAAACAAGGAGTGTTGCAAAAATTATTAAAATTTTGGAAAATATATTTTATGGGCTTTACCTAATAGGAATACTTAAAAAATGAGTAAACATGTCGGTTTAATCAATGCTTGATCGAATTATGCAGAAATTGAGATAGGCCTTTAGGAGCCTATTGTGCAGAAAATTCTCCTAAAGTATCGCTAGGATTGTATTAGGAATTTCATCAGAAAATCAGCTCGTGCTTCCGTCCTAAATGCTGGTGGAATGTTCTCCTTAAATGTCATTATAGCTGGAACTGTAAATTTACCCAAAAAGTTGCGTTTCCACGAATTTCTAGAAATCTGAAAACATGTTTAGTTTAGTCGATTTGTTAAAGTTTCTTGAACCTGGAATTATTTTCAAAAACCTGGAAAAATCCTGGAAATATCAGGGAATTTCATTTTCATAATTGAGTAGACACCCTGTTGGAGCTTCCATTCGATCAAAACACTAGTGCGATGGGAAAAGTTAAAAACAGAATTTTTAAAAAACTACTACGACCCAATGCTAATTACTACACACTTTGCTCAAGTTGACGACATCGTCTAGTCCATCGTGAGTATTGGTCCTAGTAGGGGGAAAGTTGGGAAAGGGTCCAGGCTTTGCTATCAGCTGTCCTGCAGCTCCACCTGGTCACTCTTCAAAAAAAAAAAAAAAAAAATCAATCCTCTCGAAGATTGTTCAAACCATGGGTCAAATTAATCCATGGATCAATTGATTGGTTCAATATTTTCCCTCCAGATCAACCTATCATTCTTTCAATGCAGCAGCGCGTGAACGAGAGCGTCATCATTGCAGTGCATTCTGCCGTGTTGCCGTATTTTTTTTAAATATAAAATTTAAATTTAAATTTAAATAAATTTCAATAGCTAAATATATTATACAAAAAAACTGAATTCAGATGTAATAAATCATCGAACAAAAAAAAAAAACAATTTATGCAGAAGTAATGTAGTAAATTTATGCAAAGTTTATATAAGTTTATGCAGAGCTAAATGTAATGAACCCAACGATTACAATGCATTAGTGATAATATTGCAGACTACATCTCAAATTGGACTATCACACTTTTTTTGGTACGCCTAAAAAGTGTGATAAAAGTGCACATTTGCCTCGGATCGTCTCGACGTCTTCGGTGCACTTAAATATTCCTCCATTTACAAGGAATAAGTGCACCGAAGACCTCAATTCGATCCGACGTATCCCTGCGCTGCAATCACACTTTGAAGGTGTGTGCACACTATTGTGTCAGTCCAACTTGGCGTGCAGTCAGCAATAAACAGTTCACAACATTTTTTGTGTAATCTTATAACTCGGTTGGTGTCCCACCGAACTTTGCTAAAAATTACTGGTGCACTGGCGGTTTCTAACACCAGTTAATTAATAATTTGCACATTAGGGCGGTAACATGCTTAGCTGCGTTGCCTATAAATTAGAAATGCCCCCTTCTGACAAAGAACACCCTTCTGTGGTAATTTTGTGTAATGTCGAAATATAAAGGTAATTCAGCAATACGGCACTGATGGTGTTTCGAGTCCCATCCCATGGGCTGTCCAAAAACTTTTCGTAATAAAAAATATGTAAAATGTTTGATTACATATGTAAAAATGGTAAAGCTTAGAAGAATTAATGTGAATAGAAAATTCATTAAAAACATAAATAAAAATGTGACAGAAATGCATTGTATACATTGGGCATTGGGATCGGTAGGACTGAAAATCAACCACACACCCACCGACGACGCATTGATTCCATAAAAGGCTTTGCTTTGCTAGCTGTGCACGTTTGATAAGCATGCACGGACACTTGTTTTTTTTTCTCTTTATGCATTAACTTCTCTCATACTGCCGGGAGATTTTCTCTCTGCTCGAGCCTCGGCTTGATCTATCTCTCGTGAAAGATATTGGATTGATAGGGTAAGGGAGGTATTTTGGACCCCTTTAGGAAGTGGATGAACGATTCAGCGAAAAAAGAAGGTTCCTACTTCAAAATATGGATAATTTCAGTAGGCATTACGTAGAGTGACATGTTTTCTGTCGAAAAAGGCCAAACAGAACTCAAAATTGTTGTAGTAAATACAAGAAATATCAAAACTCCTGAAGGTTCTCGGGCTTCTATTTTGGACCACCTGATTTTATTTTGGACCACCAAGTGCACATATTTTGGCCCACCGAATTAAACTTCAATTGATTCATGAAATGAAAGCCACCACAGCAAAAATTTAAAAATAGTTGAAACTACGTGAAGTTTACATCTTTTCTATTCATTTTTTGAGGCAGGGAACGTTTAAAAATTACGTAACGGTAAAAAATGATGATATTTTGTTGTAATTGCCAGTTTTTACGCATTGTTGTATGATGTTTCATAAAAAAATGTGACGCAAAACGTGTATTTATTAACTATTGCATGACGTCAGTCACCATGTATAAATGTAACGCTTAATAGGAAGTGTGGAAGTCTAGTGATTTTGCTAAATATAAAGACGTTCCACACATATTGTAATGAGTGGAAGGCCATCAAAAATAAAGTAATTTGAATTATACCTAAATTGCCAAACATACATTAGATAACACATTGTCTCAGTCATCAACTGATTGCCAAGAAGGACAACTTTTCTAAACTGGATGACTAAACACCTGAAAATTTCAACTTGTCGACTAGTTGTTAGGACACAAATCGAATCCAAATTTTTAAATTGGCAAAAAGTTGTTAGAACAAATCGAACCCACAACAATCTCATTGTAAAATAAACGTATAACAACCCAGATCACGGGAGGTCCCAACTTATTCTATTTATCTGTTTTTAGAGTACATTACATTGGCATGAATATTTTCTCCCTTTAGAAGGAACTGGAGAGATGGATCTGACAGGTGGTCCAAAATATGTCCACATCTGATTATGTTGAACATATTTTGGCCATACCTCAAACCACTATTTTAGTAAATATTATCGCTCCACCGAGGTTAAGAACAGTTTATGTTGAGTTCTTACTAGGCCCTAACTACATTCACATGAAATAAATATTTATTTGTAAAATTTAATACCTCTTCGATGCCGACTACAAATTTGTCACCTTCTTTGTTTTTGGTGCTTTTCCGTGCGTTTCATTGAAAGTGAAAACATTTTCTCTATTTTTGATACTGAAGAGCATATTTAACTGACATCCAAAATAAAGGTCATCACATAATTGAATACTTTTCGTGTTCCAGTAAAAAATTACCAAGATTTAGTAGAGATTATGTGATAAATATCATAAAACTCCCAAGGTGGGCCAAAATACCTGCCCGGTCCAAAATACCTCCACTACCCTACTTGGTTTGATCCTCGTGATTTAATCAATAATCCTTGAGAAAGAAATACTTGATGGAATGGTGGAATAAAGGAAACAAGAAAGCGCTGCCAAATAAACATTTTCAAGCACATGTTGCGCATCGTCAATTTTCATTAGATTATTTAGGAATAATGTTTAATATTTAACATTGGTTCATCATGTTTTATATCACATCTTTAATTTCCACTAACGCATATGCGATTTTCTAGTGCCTTTAGTATAAAATGCTACAAAACTCAGTATATTTTCGACAGCTTTGTTCTCTTCGTCATGGGGTGTTATCTAAAGTCTGATAAACTGAAAGTTGGCGTCACATTTTTGCCAATCAAACTGTTTACAACTAAGTTTCAAGCTATTTGGACGACAAAAAACTCTTATGGCAAAGAGAGAAACACTGCCAATAATACTCAAAGTCACTCTCAAGGCATATAATTTAATCATCGTTCAGTAATCAATGTAGCTATAGATAAACCTGTTAATAACGGATAAAGCAAACATTTTCAATTATAGCCGAAACAACCAAATCAATATGGCAATAACCTCATATCAGCCTTTGTTTTCCAAACCTCTACTGCTTTACATATTTACTATGACTATGACATTAGCAAAAACCAAAACTTGTTCGAACCTAACTATTATTTAATTATTTATTTATTTTTAACACATGTGGCCGGCAGGGTACCCGGGTACCTTTTTCAATTTCAAATCTCGACATTTTAATGGTTGTTGAAACTAGGATGTTGGAACTCTGTTAGATCTTAGAACTCGTGAATATACATCTATTAATGGGGTTGACCGAATTTTAAAGTAAGCAGGGGCAGGGGGAGGGGCTCCTGCATTTTTTTATTACGTGGAAGGCCGGCAGGGTACCCGTGTACCCACGAAATTGAAATGATCATATCTCCGTCAATTTTGCATAGATTTTGGAAATTTTTAGCTCATTCAACTCAGAAACTCATCATCTATCGGGAAAATATTTGGTTAGACCGATCTAATCACCGTGGTTTTGGGAAAATCCATATTTTTGGGAGCATGTCCTTATACCATATTGAAACCCACATTGTTAAGACTAGGATGTTTATGGTCAACCATGGCCCCACGAGAAGCGTGTTCCGAAATCACAGTTTCAAAGTCAACACGTTTTATGATTCCAGGCCAGTCAGATACAATATGCCAAAGCAATTTTACGATGCTTGGTACCGAAATTGCTACTAACCTACCGAAAATCCCGTATATTGTATTGTATAAAAACATGGATCCGTAAATCCGGATTTTCCGGTACCCATGGTGATCGGACCGGTCCAACCAAATACGATCTCGATAGATAATGAGTTTCTGAGTTGAATGAGGCAAAAACTTTTAAAATCGGTGGAAAAATCGCTGAGATATAATCATTTCCATTTCGTGGGTACCCGGGTACCCTGCCGGCCTTCTACGGGTGTTTTTTTTGCTGGCCACACTACGGTTAACTTTAAATTTTGTAAGAGGGAAAAGCCCCTTAGATTTGATTTCCAAATTTACATGTTGAAGTTCGAACCTAACTGTTCATACTTATTGTTTAAGCTCCATTTTGTATGATATATTTTGGTTCACCGGTAGAAGTTCATAACTTGTGTTAGAAATTTAAAAAAAACATTAACCTTCTCAAGACATTAGGAAAAATAGCATGATGAATTAATAAATAGATCCACTATTTACCAATTCATCATACTCATCCGAGAGATTGGGTTCAATAAATAAGAGTTTATGAATGCTTACAAAAAATCGAATATGGCGTGGTAAATAACCAGAATTATCAAAACATTATTTTTTTTTCATAATCATTAATGGAATTGAATAAGCAAGTGAAATATAGAAATTTGCACTTTTCTAATGATCAAGTCTTTATTTTATTTACAATGCAAAAACGTGACACTTTATTTCTAAAAATATTTTTTCAAAGCATTCCATAAAATTCAATTGAGCTGGCCACCATGAACGCCGTGAACCACGCGCTGAATGTTGGTGAATTGCTATCTCTTCCTCACTGATGGAATGGTCTTCGCTCAATCTGCTGACTCTTTTACCCTGCTGGATTGATCGAATAAAACAACTCAAGGGGAAAGTTTGACGGATTTGGATGATCTTGATGGTTTGGTCAAACTGGATGATAGCGGTGGTTGGATCAATCTTTCGGAGGGGAAATTATTGAAGATATAAACACCAACCTCAATCTCGCTTTTGCAGGTTGGTCAGTATTTATATCAAGATTCAACATTATCATCCATCTTCTTCGCAATAAAAATGCAAGCAATACATTTAGCAATAGGGTAGGACGGGGCAAGATGGCCACCCGGGGCAAAATGAGCACCCCTCAGTTTTACTACTTTTATGGTGAATTTTGCCCAAACAACTTCATAATCCGTTAAAATAATGTTCATCCTGTTTGTAAACCTAATAAAAGGTACTTCATAATGAACGAATTAAAAAATATCGTCAAATAAGTCGATAGCATGGATTTTTAGCATTTTCTTATAAGAAATCATTAGAATAAAATAAGGTTTTTATGTCAGAATCAAATTTTCACCATAATTATAGTTATCAGCCAACATTACTAGCTTACTGCAAAGCATTTTAATTTACATTAGAAAATATTTTCTAAAAACATACTTGAAAATTTATTCAATTTTAGTTATTAACCTATAGTGGGGCAAGATGAGCACCCCTGATGGTAATATAGAAAATATTTTGAAATTATTGTAATCCACTTAATAGTGCCGAACATTGGTTTCCGTAACCTCTGCAACTATTTGTTGAGTAAATTTCTAAAAATAAGCAACCTAATAATCGTTTATTGTTTTTCGGGTCATTTTGTATAAAGTATTATAAAACCGCATTTTTTTTTTTCAATAATCGAAAAAAATGATAATTTTAGAACGTGATACCATAGCTATACACAAGGTTCACTATATCAATCAGTGTATGACCAATTTATTGTTAAAATATTGGGATTTAAATGAAGTGCTCTTCTTGCCCCGTAGGGGTGCTCGTCTTACCCCGTAGCATGTTCGAACTGACCATAAAACATCTTTTTTGTTTAGTCAAATAAATCATCCTTATTGTGAATTTTGAACCCTCCCATGTTTATGGGTGATAGAAAACAAGATATAGAAAAGAAGTACTGAGAGGTACTTTGAAAAATTGTGTTAACTTTCAATAAACTCAACGTGATCCTTAGGGTGCTCATCTTGCCCCGCCCTACCCTATTTCTATCAATTTGTGTTTCTTGATGAAGTTGAAGGAAGGATTGAACCTCTTGGTTGAATCAATTTATTGTGTAAGTATTGTGTATTGTAAGTTGTGTATTGTGTAAGTGTAAATGGCACTATTCGGAGGCAAAAAAATGAGGAAACAGTTGGTTTGGGAACAGTATCCATCGTTCGCATGAATCGGGGAACCGGTGGCCTGTAGTTTCGAAGAGTCGAGCAAGAGAGAGCTGCGCAAGGCTGGCTCTCGCATGCTCTTGTTATGGTTTCTGCCAGTGGATGTCCTTTGAAGTCGTCTTTCGTTCTTCATAAACCGAGAACGATGTTTGCGCCTTGTGTGCAAGTTGTTATGGGGTATGTGCGGTGGGAGTTTTAAATTTAGTTTATTCTTAAGGTATATCTGCTTAAAGATTATTTTACGAGTTCTATTATCAGCCTATACCCGTTCCAAGAACAGGTCGAACATGTGGACCAGGCGTCTCTGTCATTGTCCAACCAAAAGCGGCGTCCACTTACACTAAGCGCATAACTATGTTAGGGTCAAGATTAGGATGAAATCATTGGTAAAATATAATAACACTTTTTAGTTTGTGTAGTTAGTTGAACTAGTGTTAACTTTTTATTGGGACATTTTCTGTAGGTTTATTCTGGATTACAATGCATTAACAGTAAACAACATTATTCCTTCTTGATAAAAGATGTATGGACATAGAATTGCCAAACTATACATCTGATCAGACATTTGGAGTAGAGAGTTAAACACTTACGGAAAATAGTTTTTCAATGTCAGACAAACATCACATGAACACAGCTACCAATGTACCAAACCTTCTCTACTGTCTTCTCATTTTGCCGCTTCCTATGGGAAGATTCAAAAATTACGTCCATCGTTTTTCGGGATTTCTAGACCCCCCCTCCCCCCTCTGTCACGCAATTTTCCTATACCCAATACACGTACTGTCACACTTTTCTAGACCCCCCCCTCCCCCAAATGTTGGACGTAATTTTTGAACGTTCCCTATCTTCAATTGAACTTATCTGACACTAGTTAGGACTGTCTGTGGGATCTCTCTCTCTCTCTCTCTCTCTCTCTCTCTCTCTCTCTCTCTCTCTCTCTCTCTCTCTCTCTCTCTCTCTCTCTCTCTCTCTCTCTCTCTCTTCTTGGCGTAACGTCCTCATTGGGACAAAGCCTGCTTCTCAAGTGTTCTATGAGCACTTCCACAGACATTAACTGAGAGCTTCCTCTGCCAATGACCATTTTGCATGCGTATATCGTGTGGCAGGCACGAAAATACTCTATGCCCAAGGAAGTCAAGGAAATTTCCTTTACGAAAAGATCCTGGACCGACCGGGAATCGAACCCGTCACCCTCAGCATGGTCATGCTGAATACCCGTGCGTTTACCGCCTCCGGCTATATGGGCCCTGTGGGATATCCGGGTTTCTAATTCTGTGTAGGACTTGTTAAAACGGGATGCCTGATATATACTGCGGACAAATGGGCTGGAAGTACTGAGCAATCACAATTACTGTCGTATTAATCATATTAAATGCATGCTTTTCTACTTACATCCCGAACGTCGCCAACCGGCAAAGAGGACATGACGAAAAAACGCGAGATGGCCCTAACAAAAACTAGAAAGGCGATGAAAATGGTCACCGATGCAACGATATGGAAACAAAATAGATGAGAAATTATCGACCAAATCATAATCTATGAACATATCACTAAAATGTTCTTTATCATTCTTTCTTTTTCTCGTTTCAGCAACAAAATCGAAACCTCTCTACTATCTCTTCATTTTCTGCCTCTTCCCATCCTATTCCCACATCTTCCTATATCCTCTACCCCATCTATTTAATGTATCTGACACTTGTTGGGACTGGTAACGCCAGCGCCTGCCTGTGGAAGATCCCGGTGTGCTAATTCGGTGTAGGACATGTTAACGGGGGAGGCTTAGTAGGTCCACATCTGCCTACAAGCAGATGGGCTGACAGTTGTCGGCCTGGGTGTGGACTGAGCAATTACAATTACAATTACAATTTGGAAGCTATGCGATTCACTATTGAGCCTTAAAATTATTTTGCATCTGAACAGGCTTGTCCGCACTGAGTGCATGAAAATTCTGCTCTTTTGATTTACACCACCAAAACCATCGTATTTATGGAATCTTCCTATCTCACCTGATAGAAGGATGTCTGAATATCCTAAATGTCATTTTGAACTGTCAAAAAATTGCACCGTAGTGTCACACTGTGCGCGCAAAGAGAATTTCACCCGGGTGAATTCACCCCAGTGAATTTCTCTTTGCACGCTCAGTGCGGCACTGCGGTGCGATTTTTTGACAATTCGAAATGACATTTAGGATATTCAGACATCCTTCTATCAGTGTAAATCGAAAGAGCAGAATTTTCATGCGCTCAGTGCGGACAAGCCTGCATCAGAATAGCATTGATATTGTCAAGGCTGTACCAACACCCTAATCCCACACCAAAATACCTTTTTCCTATCCCATGGCGTTTATGTGGTCAGCAAAGACTACCCCTCCTTATCATCGGCTTTGGACTGACTTGTGCTCTCATTGCCCCACCAAATGCTGCAAAATGGAAATGAAATGAAATCTTTTTCGACTCGAATGCATATTTTTCGATATTGGAATGAAATAGAGATTGCATTTTGTTTGTTATGCATGCGATTTAATATGCGGTTCGGAGCTGTTCTAAAAAAATGTAATTTAAGTTGTCCAAGATGCTAATAATATTCAAAACAATGAATGTAGTGTAGTTTTTCATTACTTTATTTATTTTTGATCATCACATTTATAATGAACAAAAATATCAAAATTCTCACAGATGAACTTTTAGCATTCAACATTGTGTTTAACACTTTGTTTTCCGAATATATGTAGCACGGTTCTCCATTAACCCTTATGTGGCCGGCAGGGTACCCGGGTACCCAGCACCCATTTAAAATACACGGTGTAGAAAAAAGCAAAAAATTTGCCGGCCACATAACGCTTAAAATAATACGGCAAATCTCGTATGTCCTCCGGGAAAAACACGATTGCGGATTATCCTCCTGAAGTCTTCATCAAATTGCTGCCGGCTATGGAGATACTGTAACAAACACACAAATAGAAGTTTCTAATCTCTTGAAGTTTATGAGCAATTTACCTTAAATCTTTTTAGTGCACTGAATTTGATCAAAACTTTTAAGAAAAACAGAAAAGTGACAGAAATCCACAACTGCGCAATTAATTTTATCCGGCCAACAATGGCTGCTGCTTTGCAATGCGTCGGTGGTACAGTCTGTTTATAACATATACACAGAGAAATATTTCTACTCAGTGGCCATGGTCTTACTCAGAAATCGAAAAATCCTTTGTTTTCTTACTCAGTTTCCGATAAAAGTTTTAGCCGAAACTGAGTAAGAAAACAAAGGATTTTTCGATTTCTGAGTAAGGCCAACTCAGTCATTGAGTAGAAATTTTTCTCGGTGTCCAACGAGAAACACATGTCGTTTTCGTTTTTGCGGTGGTGCTACACCGGTGTAGCACTTTTGCAACGAAAGTGTTCGTTTTTGATTTTCGTGCTACACCGCTCCTCTTCTTGGCGTAACGTCCTCACTGGGACAAAGCCTGCTTCTCAGCTTAGTGTTCTATGAGCACTTCCACAGTTATTAACTGAGAGCTTCCTCTGCCAATGACCATTTTTGCATGTGTATATCGTGTGGCAGGCACGAAGATACTCTATGCCCAAGGAAGTCAAGGAAATTTCCTTTACGAAAAGATCCTGGACCGACCGGGAATCGAACCCGTCACCCTCAGCATGGTCATGCTGAATACCCGTGCGTTTACCGCCTCGGCTATATGGGCCTATATGGTGTATCGTGCTACACCGGTGCAGCACTTTTTCTGCACCGCGCATAGTGTAGCACTCAAAAAATCGGGAGTGTAGCAGGTGCACACGTGTCCACCTGTGTCCACCAATCAGCGATTGCAAAGTTGTCAATATTTTGGTGTTTATACACGCACACCAATGCAACTGCACCGAAAATGTTCGTTTATTCAGCGAAAAGTGTAGCACGAAGCGGTGTAGCACGAAGCGGTGTAGCACCACCGCAAAAACGAAAACGACAATAGGTAATTTAAAGTGTCTCGAGTATACCAAAGTGGCGAATCCTGGTCGTTTTGACAGGTCTCCTGCTCGATTGGAACTATGGGGATGACAGCAAATCGGCTGTTCCAATTTTGACGTTTCTCCTTTTTGTTATTCCAGACTCGTTAGGTAAATTGAATGATGCGCGTTTTGGGGCGCACGCAATGCAAATGCAGTTCAGCTTGTGGATGATCCTCTTTTGATAGGTTTTCTCTCTCCAAAGCGAATGACAAGTCACTCTGTAGTCATTCTCTTTCCAAGACAGTAATCGACTGACAATCATCCGATAAAACTCTGATTCGGCATTCGGGTGCTGAAGTCACAGACAAACAGACGTAACACTCTGATAATTCACATCGTACACCGATTTAACGGTCTTTTTCAAAATTTGATAGTTGGCCAACTGCCCAACCGTGGCGCTCGCATCGTTTTTGTTCGAGTTTGACGTTTGCTCACTACCGCCACCTAGTTGGTGGTCGGCCAAACATAGGCCTTTAAGCATTGGGCGAATATGTTTCCGTGACTATGATTTGAATCGAAAATCGTTCGAAGTGTTACGTCTGTTTGTCTGTGCTGAAGTCATTCGAATTTGAGCGTACAAGATTCCGGATGAGAGGCGAATGACGAATCATTCGTTTTTGGGAGGATATTTTCGTTCAGTGTAGAGAAACAAACGAGCACTTTTTGGAAAGAAAATTTAATTCTCTTTCAGATGCGCTTAGATCCGGTAGGTATTGTGGATTTACCGGCTACTTGTATTCTACCGGTCGCTTCAGTATGGCATTCAAAGTAACCGTTTTATAAAAAGAGTAACTTAAACATGTTTTTAAACATTTTTATTGTATGCGCTATTCCTCGTTGCCACTAGCTATTGGATTTCTCATTAATGTTTAGACTACTGTGTTAATTTGAGAATCCACTGAATCATCATTTCCCAGCGAAATTTCACACTAATCAAACTTATTTTGTTTACCTGTTGTGCATCCGACGCCCCTGTCATGAACTCAACCGAACTTGTGTATGCCAGCCGCTGCGAAGTCGTGTGCGAAATTCGACTGTGATGATAATGAATTTCGGCCGAGTCTTTTTTTTTTCCTTCTAAACCATAGGGGGATAAATCTGCTCATCAGACACCCTAACAGGAAGGTTAGGGTAGTGTGGGGTTGAGGCCGTCTTCTACAATGCCGGTAGAAGCCAGGACTACTCTCTCCTCGACCCACTAAAACACATTCCTATGGTCGCCAAACCCTACGTCTCTCCGGAACCACCAAGAAGGTATTGCTTCAGAGAGGGGCTAGTGCATATCGCACCCTCAAGGTTAGCTGCCGTAGCCTAGCAGCAACGAACATCGATGACTCGCTTTGAAGAGTCCATCACGATAGCCTGCTGGCGCTTAGCCAGTTTCCCGAGTGGTCCTCGCCACTCCCTTTGTCCTCGGAAGGCGGGCAGGGTCAACCCCGCCCGCACCCTACTGCTGAGCGGACATCAAGAACTGATGCCCACATGCAACCCGATCTGACCTGCTGAAGGCAAGGGTATCACTACCCTTCAGGCCTTATCAGATGCATCCGTAGGTTGCAGACAGCAGGGTCTCACCTACCCCGACCCTTGCCGGGGACCCCTTTCCAACCGCGGGCTCAGATCCAACCCAGTAGACTGACGCCACGACAGCACCGCTACCGGGACTTCCTCTCCGCGGCCACTTAATCGCTGTAAGGGTCGATCTCGACCGCAGGCCACCGGTATGACCTACGAAGCCGACTTCGAACCCCTGGACCACCTCTTGTACTGCATCTGGACTAGCCATTCTCCGAGTCCACGCGCCACCTCCTTTGTAGCTCCCAGACGATGTGGGTGATAGCCGTTGAAACGGCATTCCAGCTAATCTCATCCCTACACATTCTCTGGACCAAGTTGTCCGGAGTTGTGTCCTCCCCGCATGTGGCAAGCATGCGGTCACGCATTGTGCGAAAACGCGGGCACACGAACAAAACGTGTTCCGCCGTTTCCTCTAAACCATTGCACACTGGGCATTCGGGAGAATTCGCATGCCCGAAACGGTGTAGATACTGTCGGAAGCAACCATGACCTGTAAGGACCTGTGTCAGGTGGAATGAAACTTCCCCATGGCGCCTATTAATCCAACTATCTACCCTCGGTATCAACCTATGGGTCCACCTTCCTTTGGTGGAACTGTCCCACGCGCGCTGCCATTTGACCATAGAGGCCATCCTGACAGTTTTGCGTATGCCTCTTGTGCCGCGCATTTCGAAGCACTCCATGTCCTCACTGATAAGAATGCTGATAGGCACCATACCAGTAATGACACAGAGAGCGTCGTGTGACACGGTACGGTACGCGCTTGCAACCCTCAGATACATAAGCCTGTAAGTACTTTCCAGCTTCCGTCGGTAGCATTCAGTACTTAGCGCGGTACCCCACGCCGGGCCGCCATACCTAAGTATGGACGTAGCAACACTAGCCAGAAGCTTGCGCTTACTGGCGTACACCGCTGAGCTATTGGACATCATCCGGGACAGTGCCGCAATAGCTGTGGAGGCTCTTTTACAGGCATAATCGACGTGGCTACCGAAGGTAAGCTTATCGTCGATCATCACGCCCAAGTGCTTGACAGAGCGCTTCGACAGGATAGTGCACTCTCCTACACTGATCTCCGTCTGCTGCGCCGACTGCATGTTGTTAACAACGGTCACCTCTGTCTTGTGGTGAGCCAGCTCCAGTTTTCTGGACCGCATCCACGCCTCCACAACCTTTATCGAGTGGTCGGTAGTCAACTTCACCTCCTCGATCGTTTCACCGTAGACTTCGAGCGTAATATCGTCGGCAAATCCGACAATCACCACTCCCACTGGGTAGTCCAACCTCAACACCTCGTCGTACATGACATTCCATAACACCGGACCCAGGATGGAACCTTGCGGGACTCCTGAGGTTATGTGAAAGCACTTCCGACCCACCTCCGTGTCGTATACTAGTACTCGATTCTGGAAGTAGCTTCCGAGAATCTTGTACAAGTACTCCGGTATCCCCAGACGCAAGAGCGCATCGGCAATAGCAGCCCAACTGGCGCTATTAAATGCATTCCTTACACCCAGAGTCACTACCCCGCAGAAGCGAATTCCCCTCCTCTTAGGCTCGAGTGCTTTCTCGGCGGTTTTTGTAACCGACAAGATAGCGTCTACGGTGGACCTCCCCTTCCGGAAGCCATACTGGTTGCTCGAAAGACCATTTACGCCCTCAGTGAACCGCAACATTCTATTGAGGATGATCTTTTCGAGCACCTTCCCCGCCGTGTCAATCAAGCATATTGGTCTATATGCCGACGGGTCTCCGGGTGGTTTCCCCGCCTTTGGCAATAGTACCAGGCTCTGCCTCTTCCAAGCTTCTGGGAAAACTCCCTCGTCCAGGCATTTCTGCATAGCAGACCTGAACATCTCGGGAGCTTCTGCAATAGCTACTTTTAAGGCCAGGTTTGGAACTCCGTCCGGACCTGGGGCCTTACCTACGCTAAGGGACTTAGCTATCCCCGCAAGTTCCACATCGGTGACCCTTTCCTCATCGCCAGCCCCAGTCCCCGGCTGTCCTACGAAAGGAGGCCAAGGACTAGGATCATGACGCGGAAAAAGTCCTCCAATGATCCCCTCCAACATCTCTGGAGATTGCTCTGTAGGAGCCATCACACCTCTCGTCATGGCCATAACGATCCTGTAGGTATCACCCCACGGGTTCGTATTGGCACTCTGACAGAGACCCTCAAAGCAGGCCTTTTTGCTTGCTCTTATCTCGGTCTTGAGCGCGGCTTTTGCAGCGGCGAACACCACCCGCCGTTCGTTTCGCTCTTCCTCTGATCGTGCTCGCTGCATCCGCCGCCTAGCCCGTAGGCAGGCGCGGCGCAGGTCCGCAATCGCGTCGGTCCACCAGTAAGCCGGTGGCCTCCCATTTCTAGGGTGGACTCGCCTAGGCATGGTCGCATCACACGCACGTGAGAGCACCGCTACCAGCTCGTCGCCGTCTAAACCGATTAAGTTTCGCTCACGGCGGAGCGCTTCCCTAAATACCTCTTCGTCGAAGTATGATGTCTTCCACCTACGAGGGCTTGGCCTTGGCCTAGCCGCCTCTTCTTCTATCCGCTGTCTGCTGTTGTTGTAGTCGATACTGTAGCGAACCGCCAGGTGGTCGCTGTGAGTGTAGCCATCATCTACTCTCCAGTTCGGACTACTTGTTAGGCCAGGACTACAAAAGGTCACGTCAATAATTGACTCCGCTCCATTTCGACTATAGGTACTCTTGGTACCGACGTTATCCAAGTCGACATCTAAGATGGCCAGTGTTTCTAGCAGGATCTGACCCCGCTGGTTTGTGAAACGGCTTCCCCATTCCACGGCCCAGGCATTAAAGTCACCCGCTATTACCACCGGCCTTCGCCCTGTTAGCACGGTCGTTAAGCGGTCCAGCATTTGCGTGAACCGCTCGATCGGCCACCGCGGAGTCGCATAACAGCTACAGAAGAAGACCCCGTTTACTTTGGCGACCACGAAGCCCTCATAGGTAGTAGACACCAACTCCTGCACGGGGTATTTACCCGTCGTCCATATCGCCGCCATTTTCCTGGTCCCATCCGAGGCCCAGTTGCCGTTGCCGGCGGGTACTCGGTATGGGTCCGAAATGATGGCGATATCCGTCTCCCACTCAGAAACCGCCTGACAAAGCAGTTGCTGAGCCGCATCACAGTGGTTCAGGTTCAGCTGCGTTACCTGCACTGTGATTTGTTGTTCACTGCGGCTTTCTTAAAGGCCGGGCACCCTGGACCACCCATCGGATGTCTGTTTTTCGAGGTTTTCCCGGTACAGATCATGCAGATGGGCGGACTCGTGCAGCTTTGGGCCTTATGACCTTCAGCGCCGCATCGCCTACACAGTTTGCGCCTGTCGGGGCCTTTGCAGTCCCACGACTTGTGTCCTGGTTCCAGACACCTGAAGCAAACCTCTGGTGGCTCGTGGAATGTCAGGTGACATACACACCAGCCCACCTTTATACTTCCTACTTTAACGGACTTTTTAACATCCGCCACAGGTAGCTGAACCAAGGCTATCTGTGTCCCTGCTGGCCCTCTCCGTAGCTTAACGGCTGCGGCGGCCACCTGCACATCGCACTGTTGCCGCAGTGCCGTGACGAGCTCTTCCACTTCGGTGATCTCGTCAATGTCTTTGACCTTCAGAGTCGCCTCATGTGCCAGAGCCCTCACCTGCACACCCTCACCAAGGACCTCTTCTGCCAGCCTCTTATAGGCGGCGCCCTTGTGCTCCTTCTGGCGCTTCAGCTCCAGGATCATCTCGCCCGTACGAGTACGTCTAATACTGCGTACGTCGGCTCCAAGACCCTCAAGCTTGGCGTCGCTTCGCATCGTCTTCAAGACGTCCGAGTACTTAGACTGTTCGGTCTTGATGACGATAGCGTCGCCTTTCTCACGCCTGGCACCTGCCTTCCTACGCCTTGGCTTGGCGTCCTGCACTTCTGCCTGCGGATTCACCTTCTTCTTCCTCTTCCGCTCTACCTTTGTCCAAGGAGGGTCCTCTCCTTGGATCGCCCTGCTCTGTTGCTGCTGAGGGCCCACCATTGGTCGCAACCCCTTGTTCCCATCATTCCGGGACGGGCCGGCCTTTTCAGGCCCACCCTTCCCAGCTTTCCGGGAACTCTGGCTGGGGTCCGACTTTCCGGCATTACCACCGGCTTTCGGGGTTATTATGCGCCTGGCCTTGCGGGCGCTGCCAGACAGCTCCTCACCTGACGGCTGCCTCGCCCGCTTCTCCGAATGCTTGTCACGTTTGTCACGAGCATTCGCTTCCACACTCTTCGGACTACCCGCGAAGGAGAAGGCCTCCGTTTGTGTAAACTTAGACGCTTTCTCCTTTGCGGATTCCGCCGCTGCTGCAGCCAGCAACGCGACCGCGTGCTCCTGCTTGGCCTCATCGACAGTCGCTCTAAGCCGAAGCAAGGCCGTTTTCAGGTCCTTGCTTATATTCGACTTAGTTGTCGCGAAGTCGATAATTTTGCCAAGCTGCTGCTCAGCTACCTCTAATGCGGGCCGTCCTTTTCCTGCTACTTGGCTGATGGCCCTCAGCAACCATGCTCCGTCCATAACCTCCGCCGGCTGGCTTGCCGTGGAGTGGACAGGAGCTCCCACGCTTGAGCTGCGCAAGCAGCTTCCAGCACCTGACTCCTCGCTTCTCCTTGTTGGAGACCGCATCAACCCGCTTCTTGCGAAGGGGTTTATCGCACCACTACTACCTGCTACACCTGGTTTTTGAATTTGTTTATTATTACTCATATTTGATTCCCACGAGTCGCACGAGAAAGAATGTCCACCACGCCAGAGCTCTGCATTAACGCGGTAAGGGACAGCTTACTGTGGGGGGTGCCCAGGTGCCCCACAGGCCGAGTCTAAATGGGTGCAAATGTCGCAATATTCTGCGACATTCATTTTTTGACAATCAAGTTGATTTTTATATGAAAATGGCTACTTTGTAACGGCTACTCAAGTAACCGGTAGAATACAAGTAGCCGGTAAATCCACAATACTTACGAGCAAATTATGTGATTAATTTGAGGAGCTCTTTCTATGCCTCCGGCGGGCTATCTTCCGGATTTTTTATTTGCTGGCCAATCCGATGTCTGTCGGCGTGGGCATCCAATGGAAAATAGCAACTACCAAGGCAAAATATTAGTTAGTTTTGAAGGCGAAAAATTGAATTTTTGATATAAACAAACGATTTTCTGCACATCTCACCTAGCGCCTCTACAATTGGCTTATTTAGTGGTGTTGAGATAATTTCATATTCTGAATCTGCATGCCAAACTGAGCTGAAATCCAAATTTTCATGAATTTTGGTGCCCGGGAAGCTATTTAAAAATCTATTTAAAGTTTGTATGGGAGCGATTTGTCGAAGCACCCCTCGTTGCATTTTGTACTGGGCGGCGCTGTCAAACAGTTGCCCAGCTGTCAAAAGGTGATTTCGAAAAATCTCTTTGTAATTGATTTTAGGTATCAAAATAAAGTTCTAAAAATCAGAAAAAAATCATAGTGGCTCAGAAAAAGGTGCTCTTTCGTACGAAATAAAAAAAATGAATACATTTTTCAAAATTTAAAAACCCAATTGGGGGTCACTACCCCCTAGCAACTACCAAGGCAAAACATTAGTTAATTTTGAAGACGAAAAATTACACTTTTGATGTAAACAAACAAATTTCTCCTTATCTCACCTAGCGCCTCTACAATTCGGGGTCATTCGAATTCTTCTATAGGTAAATCCAACGGAAGCTAACGATCCCTCCGCATCTGGTGGGAGGAATGAGAATCCTATGAAAAACGTGACTCCGCCAAAATTTGCCATGGCGCAGCATAGGCAAAGTGCACTTTTTTCACTTTTTCATATCGAATTCCACATCGTAGAGAAACAAACGAGTACTTTTTGGAAAGAAAATTTAATTCTCTTTCAGGTGCGCTTAAATCCGGTAGGTACTTACGAACAATTTATGTGATTAATTTGAGGAGCTCTTTCTATGCCTCCGGCGGGCTATCTTCCGGATTTTTTATTTGCTGGCCAATCCGATGTCTGTCGGCGTGGGCATCTAATGGAAAATAGCAACTACCAAGGCAAAATATTAGTTAGTTTTGAAGGCGAAAAATTGAATTTTTGATATAAACGATTTTCTCCACACCTCACCTAGCGCCTCTACAATTGGGGGTCACTACCCCCTAGCAACTACCACACTCAGGCAAATAAACCTAAGATTATCATAAGGTCTAACTTATGAAATGGCCTTTAAACAACTCATAACGGCTAGAACGATTTTTATAAAGTCGGCCTATGATGCACAATCGACTCACAGTTTGGCTTTTATACACATTTAGCAACACGATATTCTCAAGCGTCGATAGCCGCGTGGGTTGGGCACGAGCTCAGTGATCTCGACGTTCATGGATCGATTCCAGTCTGCATCATTTTGTGATTTTTCTGCTCTTTTCATAAGTTTATCTTATGTAATTGGGTCATAATAAGCATGTTCAATTTTCATAACGCATTCTTATGGCATCCATACTTTACAGTTATGGCTAAATTTCATAAGGTATTTTGATGAATTTCGGTAGTTTACTTCGCTGAGTGCAAGGCAAAACATTAGTTAATTTTGAAGACGAAAAATTACATTTTTGATTTAACAAACAAATTTCTCCTTATCTCACCTAGCGCCTTTACAATTCGGGGTCATTCGAATTCTTCTATAGGTAAATCCAACGGAAGCTAACGATCCCTCCGCATCTGGTGGCAGGAATGAGAATCCTATGAAAAACGTGACTCCGCCAAAATTTGCCATGGCGTAGCATAGGCAAAGTGCACTTTTTTCACTTTTTCATATCGAATTCCGCATCATAGAGAAACAAACGAGCACTTTTTGGAAAGAAAATAAATTCTCTTTCAGTTCCGATTAGATCCGGTAGGTACTTACGAACAATTTATGTGATTAATTTGAAGAGCTCTTGCTATGCCTCCGGAGGGCGATCTTCCGGATTTTTTGTTAGCTAGCCAATCCGATGTCTGTCGGTGTGGGCATCAAGATTGATGATAATAGAAGCCATTACCAATGGAAAATAGCAACCACCAAGGCAAAATATGAGTTGATTTTGAAAACGAAAATTTGTTTTTTTTTATGTAAACAAACGATTTTCACCTTATCTCACTTAGCGCCTCTACAATAGGTGAATTCAGATGACCCCCAATTGGCTTCTTTAACGGTGTTGAGATAATTCGATATTCTGAATCTGCATGTCAAACTGAATCGAAATCCAAATTTTCATAAATTTTGGAGCCCGGGAACCTATTTAGAAATCAGTTTGAAGTTTGTAGGGGGGTGATTTGTCGAATCACCCCTCGTCGTATTTTGTACTGGGCGGAGCTGTCAAACAGTTGCCCAGCTGTCAAAAGGTGATTTCAAAAAATTGCTTTGAAATTGATTTTAGGTACCAAAATAAGGTTCTAAAAATCTGAAAAAAAATCATAGTGGCTCAGAAAAAGGTGCTCTTTCGTATAACATCAAAAAATCAATATATTTTTTCAAATTTAAAAACCCAATTGTAGAGGCGCTTGGTGAGATAAGGAGAAAATCGTTTGTTCACATAAAAAGGTCAATTTTTTGTAGTCAAATTTAACTCATTTTTTGCTCTAGAAGTTGCTATTTTCCATTTACAATGGCTTCCATTATCATCATTCTTGATGCCCGAGCCGACAGACATCGGATTGGCCAGCTAACAAAAAATCCGGAAGATCACCCTCCGGAGGCATAGCAAGAGCTCCTCAAATTAATCACATAAATTGTTCGTAAGTACCTACCGGATCTAAGCACAACTGAAAGAGAATTAAATTTTCTTTCCAAAAAGTGCTCGTTTGTTTCTCTACGATGCGGAATTCGATACGAAAAAGTGAAAAAAGTGCACTTTGCCAATGCTGCGCCATGTGAAATTTTGGAGGAGTCACGTTTTTCATAGGGTTCTCATTATGGAGGAATGAGAAACCTACGAAAAACGGGGCTCCTCCAAAATTTCACATGGCGCAGCATAGGCAAAGTGCACTTTTTTCACTTTTTCATATCGAATTGCGCATCGTAGAGAAACAAACGAGCACTTTTTGAAAAGAAAATTTAATTCTCTTTCAGATGCGCTTAGATCCGGTAGGTACTTACGAACAATTTATGTGATTATTTTGAGGAGCTCTTGCTATGCCTCCGGCGGGCAATCTTCCGGATTTTTTGTTAGCTGATCAATCCGATGTCTGTCGGCGTGGGCACCGAGAATGATGATATTTGAAGCCATTGCCAATGGAAAATAAAAACTACCGGTGCAAATATGAGTAAATTTTGGTGACAAAAAAGTTGATTTTTTATGTAAACAAACGATTTTCTCCTTATCTCACTCAGCGCCTCTACAATGGGGGACCATTTGGATTCACCTATTGGGGGTCATCCAAATTCACCTATAGGCTAATCCAGATGACCCCCAATTGTAGAGGCGCTTGGTGAGATAAGGAGAAAATCGTTTGTTACATGAAAAGGTCAAATTTTTGTCGTCAAATTTTACTCATTTTTACCCTTCTTACACCCATAAGAAGGGTATAAATACCGCTCGAAAAACCGACTTTCGATCCGAGGCCCGAGGCCGAGTCTCATATACCAGTCAACTCAGCTCGATGAACTGAGCAAATGTCTGTGTGTGTGTGTGTGTGTGTGTGTGTGTGTGTGTGTGTGTGTGTGTGTGTGTGTGTGTGTGTGTGTGTGTGTGTGTGTGTGTGTGTGTGTGTGTGTGTGTGTGTGTGTGTTTTTTTTCCTCCCAACCTCCCGAGCAGAGAAAACCGATTGGAAAAACTCTGCTATAAGTGCACATAAGTGTTAATTATGTAAAAACAAAATTGAAATCAGACAACTTTCCATCGGAAATGCATCTTGATGAAAAATCTGGCGACAACTCCGAAATAATTTGCAATCTCTTTGCTACTTTTTTTCAAGATGTTTACACCATTTTTTCGGAGGAGGACCGGGACCGTGAATATTTTTCATTTCTTCCGGAATTTTCAAAAGATATACAAATGACCCAAATTAAAGTACATGACATTATGGATACACTTAAAAGTCTAGATGTTTCTAAAAGTGCAGGTCCTGACGGGATTCCACCTGTCTTTTTAAAATCTCTATCAGCGGAACTAACCATCCCGTTATTTTGGCTTTTCAATATGTCGCTGCAATCTGGTGTATTTCCGAAAACATGGAAAAGCTCTTTCTTAGTACCTATTTTTAAAAGCGGTAAGAAATCTGACATACGTAATTGTCGTGGAATAGCTATTATCTCTTGCATTCCCAAAGTTTTCGAAGCAATAGTTAATAAAACTTTATTTCATATGGTGAAGAACAGAATAACTAATAATCAACATGGGTTTTTCAAAGGACGCTCAACATGTACAAACTTACTCGAATTCGTAAATTATTCTTTAACTGCAATGGATAACGGTAATCGCGTAGAAGCCCTCTACACAGACTTCAGTAAAGCATTTGACCGCATTGATATACCAATGTTACTGTTCAAATTAGAAAAAATTGGATTCGAACGAAGTCTTCTAAAATGGGTAGAGTCATATCTAACTAGCAGACAACAAATTGTTAAATTCAAAGGGGCAAAATCAAAACCAATTCAAGTTACATCAGGAGTTCCTCAAGGATCTCATTTAGGCCCTTTAAGTGCCCCACACAATGTATACGTTTGCGTGTGCGTGACAGTAGTTTGACACATTTCCCATGGGAAAGCTGTCAAAAAAACGCAAACCTCGACGGAACGGACGCTATGTGTTCCAGGCTTTACTGTTCATTTTGTACGTTAACGACATTTGCTTTATCCTTAAACATGTAAAAGTCCTCATATATGCCGATGACATGAAACTCTACTTAGAAATATTAAACGATGAAGATGTGAACATTTTCCAAAATGAAATTAATATATTCTATGATTGGTGCATCAAGAGTCTACTACAACTAAATGTAAAAAAATGCAACTCTATAGAGTTAAGCAGAAAACGTAGTACATCCAATAGGACAATTTTTCTAGGAAATCAATCTGTGGAAAGATGTACAAGAATAAGAGATTTGGGAGTGTTTTTAGATTCCAAACTAACATTCATAGACCACTATAATACAATTACAATAGAGCAAACAACATGTTGGGTTTTATTAAACGGTTCCATATACTATAAAAACGTTATATATCGCCTATGTGCGTTCAATTCTAGAATACTGTAGTATAGTTTGGTCACCATTTTCAGTAACACATGAAACACGCATAGAATCAATTCAAAAACAGTTTTTACTTTTTGCACTCCGCAAACTAGGCTGGACAAGGTTGCCTCTCCCATCCTATGAAGCACGATGTATGCTCATTAATATTCAAACACTTAAGCAACGCCGAGAATTTGCAATGTTATCGTTTGTTAATGATATGGTTTCGCAGCGTATCGACTCGATGGAACTTTTATCAAAATTAAACTTTTATGCTTCTTCTAGACCACTACGGAAACGTAGCATTTTTTCCACCAACCATCATCATAATGATTACGCAAAATTTGGCCCTTTAAACCGAATTATATCTATATACAATAAACATTGCCAAACCATAGACTTTACAATGACAAAAACAGAACTGAAAAAACAATTTATGTTAAATCGTAATATAAATTAGTTTAAGTAAAAACAATATATAATAAGCTTAGGTTTAAAATGTAACGAAACGGTCTACTTCTAATTGACGTCAATAAATAAATAAATAGATATACATATATTTATTTACGAGTTCTTAGATCTAGCAGAGTTTCAACTTCCTACTATTAGTGGTGTGCCGGGACCTTATTTGTCGATATTATTGATATCCGTTTACCCAATTATCGATATCGAAACGATATCGGTTTCCAAATATCGATATCGGATCCGATATCAGATAATGAAAAAAAATATGCTATTTTATTTTAAAATTCACTTTTTATTCATATTTGGCGGTTTCAGTTGCCAGTCAATTTCCTCAAAGTGAAACATTAACACCATGTTTATTTATTAAGCCTTTCCGGAGAGAAACGCTCAGAAGCAACTGACGTTGCAATTTTAGTTATTAATTTTCTTGGAGCTTGATACAACAGCGGGTACCCACACTTAAAAATCTACCAGTACATAAAAAAGCTGCAGTACAGATTCACCCTTTGGCTGCCCTTATGGACCTTAAAAATAAAAGGAATAAAGGATGAGTCCTAAATATGTCGTTGAACATGGTTGAACCTGTTGAACCTTGTGTTGAACTATTCATTCGTGATAACTCCAAAGCTTCGAAGCACTGATGGACTGTTCGATATCGCGCAAGGAATATCGTCGATATCGGGTTTTAAATTATCGGATATCGTATCGATAATTTGGACCCGATAATTATCGATAATAGTTCAGTTCGTCAATCACAGTGGACGCATTTTTTTATTGCTCCTACCCGCGCGCGGTTTCAATTTGTTGTTTAATTATTTTTTTTTGCGTTCGTCATGTGCTGCGAAATTTGTGCATCGGATATTTGTGCCGACTCAGTACTGTGGACTTGTGCTGGGTGCCCGCGTAAGTTCCACGCCGCATGCGTTGGAGTCTCTACACTGCGAAGCACATTGCGAAGGAAGGACAGGAAAGTGGAAGACTCTACTTCATATATTCTACCATGCTGCTCATCTTATCAGGAGCTTATCACCGCAACATTGGAAGTTACGCAACTATACGATCAGCAAAAACTCTTAACAGAACAACTGCACCAAAATACGGAAATTGTTCATAAGCTAAACCTACATCAAAAAAAGCACATCGTCGATGAAGCTTTTGAAGGTTTGGAGATTTTGATGACTGCTATCAAAAATGAGCTTACCGCCATAAACAAAACCAGCAGCTTAGCTGAAGTGTCTCGGCAATAAAAAACCACATCACCACAGTTGTTGATGTCGTTGCCAAAAAAACGAATGAGTCCATAACAAATTCATTACAATCTGTAACGACGGGCATATCTACCGAGCTGCGTAGCATCAATAACGACTTATGCCAAATTAACCAAAGGCAGCTGGATATGGCGGCTTCAAGCGCCATGTCATCAAACCCCAATTTGTTCGTTGATGTTGTTGACGAATTAAAGACTTGGTCAGCACAAATTATTATTTCAAAGAACACTGAGTATTCACCGGCATCACTGGAATCATTCCAGTTTAGAAGCAGAATTAAGTAACGCTTTATCCTCGAAGAAAACGGATTCATCAAAAATTACGCCCAAAACAAATGATGGGTGGCGTTATTTGGGTACCAGAAAAGTATGAAAGGCCGATTGGTCCCAATATGATGCAAAATTGTTACGACGTGAGGAGCAGGAAAAAAATGCCGAAAAAGCAAGAAAACGTAAAAAGCTTAATAAAAATAAGTTATCAACTCAGTCAAACAGAACCCGGAATAGTAACGCTGAAAAACGTCACAGTAATAAAAACTCGATTAATATCAACAACAACCGCAACAATAGTTCCAACAGGAACACTTTTTGTCGACCGGAGATGCAGTCGTCCAGAAGTCGAGGCTTCAACAACCAGCAATGCAAACGGGTCACGTGGGGCGCTAATGCCGGTCGCAACAGTCTTTCTCCAGATGGGAAGCTACTTGCTGCTGGTAAAGGTAAAGAGTTATTTTCGGGCCTATCATCAGCTTCGTATCGTCCGTCCATTCAGTTCCATAGAGGAGAAGTGCTGAATCCACTCACCACCAATGGCCGTTCAGTGCCCACGAGTCTGGCTACAGCATCGACGTCACGCATGGATGGATCATGTTGCTGTCAGTGTTTTGCCGAAACTGACGCATTCCTTAGATGAAGGTAACGCTATTAATTCTACATGTAGTAAATGTATCTTTAATAATTTAAACTATGACGACGGCGGAATGCACATAGACAGCAGTGACAATAATATTAATACAAACTTTGAGTTTCAGGGGGAACAGAACGATAGTTTAAATCTCTCCCCAAGTAACCATTAAGCCGTAAAAATGGCATTAAGTCGGCTCTATAGTCGAATGTAGAACCTGGCTAACAGAGCTAATTGGTTCTATATCCTCTTATAGAGCTGCTCAAAAGCCACTTTTGGCGAATTATTCGGCTGATATACGGCCAACTTTAAAATATCGTACCAAGTCTCTGGAGCGAAAGTTGTCAAAAGTGAGACAAAGAAAAAGAAAAAAAAACTGTTTATCTTCTGTTCTTTTATAACTTCCTTCGCTTCCATTGAAGTTGCTTTTTTGCTACTTCATCCAGATTCTAGCTGTTGTCCTCCGAGTTCCTGATCAAGTCCAAGTCCGTTGCCTTTCTCATCTGCTCCACCAATGCACCATGGGAATGGTGTGATCAAACTAGTATTTAAACCATGAAAAACAAAATAGTTTGGGCATTTCGAGGATTGAAAATGATATGGGATGAGGATGATTCAGTGGTAAGGTTGGTGGTGACGAACGCAGGAATTGATGCAGGAGAAGCAATGTTTATATAAATGGTCGGGAAACGTTTCACAAGAAGAGGGAAACGAGCTGGAGTTTGTCTTGATTGAAAAAAAATGGAATAATCAAGATAATCAAATTCCATTATCTATTTAACAACACCATTCCGATAAACATGCCAACAACAAAAATAATCCCGTTTCGTCAATCCCGTCCGACATGGATGTTTAAAATGTATTGATCATGACCGACTCCAGTCTGTTTTGGTCGAAATCTATTTTGATTGATATAAACGTCATGTGCTCCAAGCCCTGTGGCAGCACTGACAAACTTCTTTACAGCTTGTAGGCTTTATATAGGCTTACAGGGCTTAATTTAGTTCTTACTGGTTATAGTGCCTATAAGCATTAGGAATGCTTATATAGAGCTACTTAGCACTGAAAAGCTGTTTAATGGCCGTTATAATGCTCAGAACAGTGCTTTGTGGTTACCTGGGTCAGATTCCTCAAATGTTAATCATCCAAAATCAAACTCCAGAACAGAGGTTTTGGTCTACTGCCAAAACTTTAATCGTATGAAGAGTGCAACAAAGATTAATAAAATTCACAAACAAATTTTGAGTTGCTCTTTTTCAATCATTTTGGGCACGGAAACTAGTTGGGATGAATCAGTCAGAAATAAGAAAATCTTTGGAAGCATTTACAATGTTTTTAGAGATGACCGTGATTATCGCATTTCAGAGAAAAAATCAGGTGGTGGAGTTTTAATTGCAGTCTCTGCAAATTTAAATGCTGAAATCATCCCAACCGCAAAATACAAAGAGTTTGAGCATGTGTGGGTTAAAGTCTACATTGCTGGCGAAACGCATATTTTTGTTTCCGTTTATTTTCCTCCGGATAATGCCAGGACATCAACATGAAAAGTTTTTCAATACTGCAGAAAATATTATCAGTGGCTTACCCCCGGAAGTAAAAGTACATATTTATGGCGATTTTAATCAGCGTGACACTGACTTTATTGCAGATATTGACAATGAGAGCATTTTGCTCCCAATTGTTGGTGAAAACGAAACGCTTCAGTTCATTTGTGATAAATCAGCAAGCCTTGGGCTTAATCATATTAATCATGTGAGAAATCAACAAGATTGTTTTTTAGATTTATTAATGACAAATATTGATGAAGATTTTTGTGTGGCAGAATCACTGACCCCATTATGGAAAAATGAAGTTCTTCACACAGCTCATGAGTTTTCTATATTCGTATATGCCAACAACAGACCTGATGATTGTGAATTTGAAGAAGTTTTTGACTATCGTTCTGCTAACTATGAAAGTTTTTTTCCTCAAACTCCATCAACTTAGTGATATTGATTGGCAAACACTATTGAGAAATGAAGACAATATCGATGTTGCAGTTGAAATATTCTACGAGAAAATGTTTGAGATAATACAGACTGAAGCACCATTAAAAAAGAAAAGACGTCATGGAAACTCAAAACATCCTGTATGGTTCAATAAAGATATAAAAAAATTAAAAAATCGTAAACAGAAAGCTCACAAAATTTATAAGAAAAATAGCAACAATGAAAATTCATCAAACTATTTCTGGAGCTCGATTTGAATAGGTCGTATGTGATTTCGTCGATATAAAATTCGATCAGTTGGATTCGCTTCTTATGGCGAAAACTGTTAAAATTTAACAAAATTAATACATACAAGCGATTCCTTACACAACAGGCTTTCGGTTTTATCATTAAAAGCCACTGAAATATCATCCATATTTCTACTATTACTACAATAAACTGATCGAATTTTATATCGACGAAAGCACATACGACCTATTCAAATCGAGCTCCAGATTTAAATATTTGCGATCAATTAAATCTGGCCATTAATTTTGCGTTCGAAGAATACAATACAAAAACGGAGCTCGAAATAAAGTCATGCCCAAAAATTTTTTATCATCTCGTGAATAGCAAACTAAAATCACACAACTTTCCTTCGGAAATGCAACTTGACGAAAAAACAGGTGACAACGCGGAAAAAATCTGCAAACTTTTTGCAACTTTTTTCCAAGAAGTTTATACCACTTTTTCGGAAGAAGATCGAGAGCGTGAATACTTTTCATTCATTCCAGAACATTCAAGAGACATTCGCGTTGATCAAGTTAAAGTACATGAAATTGCAGACGCTCTCAACAATTTAGATGCCTCTAAAGGACCTGGACCTGACGGGATCCCACCTTTATTTTTGAAGTCTTTGTCAATGGAATGACGGCGCCATTATTTTGGCTTTTCAACACTTCACTTAAAACAGGTAATTTTCCATCAACATGGAAAAAGTCTTTCTTAATACCCATATTCAAAAGCGGCAAGAAATCTTACGTGCGTTACTACAATAGAAATACACTAGAACTCCAATGGCGCTGTAGTCACATTTCTTATTTAATTAAAATAATTACTTGAACTGTAATAATTGAATCTTCAAAAGTGTCCAGCTTGTAGAGGATCTTTAGTTTTGGTAAGCAAAATTTATTTGACACTTCTAGGACCGCTACTGACGCTGTAAGGTCGTGGCAAACTAGATGTTAGTCACACGAATAGTCGCGACATTGGGCTTCTGTTGCTAGTTATTCTAATGTAACTACCGAGGTATCGCTATTATTTCATGCATTCCCAAATTGTTCGAAGCAATAATTAATGGAAATTTATTTCAGCAAATCAAAAACAGGATAACTCATAATCAACATGGCTTCTTCAAAGGGCGTTCTACCAGTACAAATCTGGTGGAATTCATTAACTACTCATTGAATGCCATGGATAATGGGAACTACGTAGAGGCTATCTATACAGATTTCAGTAAAGCTTTTGACCGTATCGATATACCCATGCTACTCTTTAAATTGGAAAAAATAGGGTTCGAACCAGGTCTTCTTAAATGGGTTGAATCATACCTCACGAATCGTCAACAAATAGTTAAATTCAAAAGTGCTAAAGTCCAATACATGTAACTTCAGGAGTTCCTCAAGGATCTCATTTAGGCCCACTTTTGTTTATCTTGTATGTCAATGATGTTTATACTTAGTAAGACTAATATTCTCATATATGCTGACGACGACTAATATTCTCATATATGCTGACGACATGAAACTGTACTTCGAAATAAGAAACAATGAAGATTTTAGGTTATTCCAAAATGAAATAATAGTTATTTATGTAATGAGTTGCAAAATGATAATTTTTACAGCACGAGTCGTACATTTATCCAACGAGGCTTGCCGAGTTGGATAAATACGAAGAGTGCTGTAAAAATCGAGTTTTGCAACAAGTTGCATACAAATTTTTTTGCGATGATTAAAATTACTCACTTTAATACTTTCGTCAGTACCATCATGTTTCGCGGTAGTTCAATGGGAACGACCACGTGCTCCTCCATACTGGACCCGAAGTATTGTACAACGATAATTAATTTTGCAAATAATTGACAGAATAGATGCTATTCTAGTAATATCAATCACAGTTCGTGTAAAATTTTTCATTTTAATGAGAAAATAGGGGTGCGCAATGTTTGGAACCATTATTTGCGCTGTGTTCCTAATTTTTGCGCACTTTCAGTAAATGAATATTGCACGTGAATACATGACTTATGAACCATTTACATATTATGTAACACTAGTACTGACAATTTCAGGCCTCCCGCTTCACCATATAGCAGAGTTTGTATTTTAATTAGTAGAAAAAATATATGAACCGAAGCTTTATGGAAAGCACTCTGTAGATAGAGTGTGACGTAATTTGTGAACAGTCCTTCATTTGGCTTTTCCAGTGGTCGAAGTTAAGGACGATTCAAATGTTACGTCCGCCATTTTCCAGGATTTTTAGACCCCCTGCCCCCTCTTGTCACGTTTTATCGCTTACCTGGAGTATCACATTTTCTCAGAGCACCCCCCCCCCCACTTCCTAAACGATGGACGTCATTTTTGAATGACCCCTTATTGTCCTACCAGTAACGGTTACTTCATTCACCGGGAAGCTTTAATACATTTGATCCGAGCCACGTTTTGCAGGATGGCCACTGAAAAATCCCTTCTGAAGATATTTTGAATTGTTCACACCGTAGTGTGAAACGCGAACAAATTCAAGAACCCCTCCGTTCCCCCTCCCTCCTAGGACAAAATATTTTAATGATGATCACTTAAGGACACAGTATCTGAACATCTTTAGTTTAATGTCAAAGTATTAAATAATAGTATTTTTGATTACTTTTTGTGCTATTTAGAGCATGCGCAAAGTTGGGAACAATCGAAGATTTTGTGCGCAAAGTTGGGAACAAGGCAATGAAATAGTTTTTATATTTTAAGTATTTTTTTGGTTAATATTATTTTTTTTCTCTAGTGTAGACTCAAAGTAGGGTCATTAGCCTATCGTGTGAGGAAATCGTTCATGAAATATTTTGTTCGTTTGTATTTTTTTAGAACGACTCGAAGTTTGATTTTCCTTAACTGTGCAAAGTTTGATGCGTACACGGTAAGGCTCACACATAAATTTTATATAATCAACGCAAATAATTTGTATGCGCTTCAAATCCTAATTTTTATATGGGACTAGCTGACCCGGCAAACGTTGTTTTGCTCATTCAAAAGTGATGATGTTTTCTTTCTACACATTTTGTGTTTTAAATGTCTGAATACATTTTATCTTGGCTTAACCCTCGAGTGATCGCTCTGTTATATTTTGTACAATCCATTAAAAAAATCTCGCTTTTTGTCATCAGCATTAGCGTGGTGCTGGCGTCACCGTACGAGTTACGAAAGGTTAAAATTTGTTTTTCATTTATAAGAACGGCCTCCTTTCCTACACATCACAATAACACGAAAGAAAAGCCTATTTTTAAAGAAGGAAAAATCTCCTATGAGGGAAACATTATTTATTAAGTTAGGATTATTTCTTAAGTTACGGATAAAGATAGTTCGACTTTTGCGATCTATACAGCTACTTATTTCGGCACGGCAGTTTCGGGGAATTAAATGAAATTAAGGAAACACCATTTCATTTCACTTATTATCCAAATATTCAATTATAAATAGTACAGACACTGACAATATATGTCACTCCAAACGAAAATCAAATAGCCAGAATTATCCTGTGAAAAAGACTCGAGTCAAAACATTGGCAAAAATCTAAAACATTCGTTTTAATTATGCAATTGATTCCAATATTGTTTCCTTTGCACTACATTTTTGGAGGAGGTAACGGTTAGTTTGAAAAATCTAAAAAGTTCATTTAATTCCCCAAGACTGCAGTGCCGAAATTATTAGCTATATAGTTCTCAAGTTATGTAGTATTTTCCGTTTCATTTGTATGGGAGGCCCCCATTTCCGGAGAAGAAGAGGTCTCAAACCATGTTAAGAACCTCCCCTAGGTCTGAGTACAACTTGCGTTATGAGCAAATCAAACTGCAAATAACTGCAACAAAATCGTACGAAAGAACAGCCTATTATAAAAGAAGGAAAAATATCTATTATATGTGTTTTCTTTCAATGATAATGTTTATATTAAAATCTATTAACCCTTCAATTTCTAATACCAATTTTGTTTTTATTTTGATCTAAATATAATTTTACGCCATCTAAAATCGATATAAACATGTTTATTCTTTGTAATTCTCGATTTTGTGAGTTTTGGTTTTTGATTTTTCAATTTTTGTAAACATCCCTACACTTTTTTTAAGTCTATATAGCATACTGATTTTTTAAGACGAAAACATTTTAAGATTTTAAGATTATTTTTAAAATATTTTATTTTTAATTTTGTTTTCTTTGATAATTATATTTTCCATGTAATTTTAAAGTACCCTGAAAATATTCTATGTCATATGTTTCAAACATGGAATTTCACCTGCTGGAAAACTTCTGAATTTAACGTATTAAACCAGGCATGGATATACAGTGTACCAAACAATTGCTGTACGGATTTTTTGGTCAAAATTATTTTTCATTCAAATGTTTATAACTTTTTTATACGCCAATCAAAAACGCTTAAATTTTGATCAATCATAAACCATATATTGACGCTCCATTTTTAAAATTTTGAGCGAGATCAAATATGTTTTCTGAAAGTTATAGAACTTTTAGTAAAACTTATAAGATTTTTTAACACATTTTTAAAACATTATATCTCAAAATGTACTCGATGAAACTTTTTATTTTTTTTGTGTTACAGCTTATACATAAGGCTTTCATATGCAGCTTCGTTTGAGTTTTTATATTTATCACAAAAAATATGAAAAATCTTTATATGTTCAGAGTGTTATTTGGAAATTTTCCATATTTTGATCAATAAAAGTGTGAAATGTTTTCAACTTTTATAAACTCTCTTAATGTAATATTTTTATGCATAACCTACTAAACTACATATGAAGAGTAGGTCCTATGCATTTTTCGTTCAGTTAATGTTTTTTTATTGGTAGAAAACGTTTGGCAGATTATATGTGCAAAATATGGCATTTTTTTTTTAAATATCGTCAACTACATAAGCAAATTTTTCATATTTTTTGTAGTGAATATAAAACCTCAAACGTAGCTGCATATGAAAGCCTTAGGTTGAAGCTGTAATACAAAAAAAAAGAAAAACTTTCGTCAAATATATATATTAAGATACAATGTTTAAAAAATGTGATCATAAATCATAAATCATAAAAATGTGATCATAAATCTCATCAATCGCAACAATTTACGTTTTTTAAATTTTTCCTCAATCATTCTATTAGAGTAGAAGAGTTTAAGGAGTTGAATACACATTAAAATTATTTTCCTAAAAGATAAATAAAATAAAATCTCAAAATGTTTTCGTCTTGAAAAATCGGTAGGCCAAATAGGCTTCCAGGAAAAATATAAAAGTGTAGGTATGTTCAAAAATAAGAATTAGAAAAATCAAAATTCAATTAAAAAATCGTGAATTAAAAAGAATTGTCTTCCAAAACATGTTCAAATTGATTTTAGATGACGAAAAATGATATTTAAATCAAAATCAAAAATTTGTGTATTAGAGGGTTAAGCATATGACTCCCATTTTAATCCTACGTGTGGTATTTATTAATATAATGTAGTTACGAACTATAATAGATAATGATTAGTCTATTCTAATTTATACTAAGGCAGCATCACTGGTGAACGTATCTGCTGTCTATCGATGACTGTAATCCACACACTCCTGTCAGTCTCTGCTACTCTCCGGTTACTGTGATCATTCCAGATCAACTCGACTACCACATCTCCTTTTTTTCCCAAAAACAAAGGACTATGTGTCTCCAGTAGAATGAATGATATAATATTGCTGCCACGATGGACGTGTCAGGCGATGACAAGAGTTAGGTACACTTTACCTTGAAGGCGACGACAGGAGTTTGGTACACTAAACCTTGACGGCCTTCTTCTTCTTCTTGCCTTCTTCCTGCTTTTTCTCGTCCATTTCTTCCGCTTTATCGTCGCTTACCTCCTTCTTGCGTTCCTTTTCTACCGGAATTTTGATTAGGTATCCAATGAACTGCGAGTGTTTATTCACGATGGCCTTGATCTTGCTCTCCTCCATGTATTCCAGCTGATATTCATTGATGTGGAGCACGATCTTGGTACCACGGCCGAGGGGTGCTCCGGTGTTCTGACGGACGGTGAAGCAACCTCCAGCAGACGATTCCCACACGTACTTTTTATCGTAGTTGCTGTTGGACGTCCAGCAAGGACGAGTAGAAAACCAGACCAGAACAGAACGATCATGCTGACGTCTCCGGCTTCCATGAACGGCTTTGTTCCGTATTCGATCCTTCGCAGGTTGCTGACTAGATCGGCCTTGGACAAGATCCGGTACAACCGATCCCTCAAAACATCACCGATTTCATTATTACGATCTAAGGCACGAATCCTCTTTATATGACCCATATTCTTCTCAATGAATTTACCAGACTCGATTTTGCAGTTCTCACCAAATTTTCAACTCTTTTCAATCTTTCAATGACATGGCTCAAGTCATGCAAACGTTTCCACATTTACCACATTCAATTATCAGTGATCATCCGTTCATGAGTCCAGTTACCGATCTGGTTGTCCGCAGACTTTCCCTTGATTCTGCTCACCAGATTACCACTTGCATGTTTTCTAATCCTTGAATGGACACATACAAATTTACGAATTTTGTAAAATCGACTAGTTTTATTTTGAATTTCTTCAGAGTTATTCGCCGCAACTCCGGAGCAGTCAATATCAATACTTTATCGGCCACAGATGCGGCCGAACTGTTGATGTCTGCATTGCCCAGTTTGTACCTACACCAATCATTTTTATTAAGTAAATCGCTTGTATTGTTACGCTATGGTGTAGTCGGTATTGTCCGTTACCATGTATGCTGGCCGGAATTTCATCCGCCGCAAGTCACCTCCTTTTACCATGACGAGATATTCTTGCCCGCACTGGTTAGATTTTCATCCACCGCAAAGGCACCTCCCTTTTTCAAGGCGAAGTATTCTTGCCCGCACCGGCATTATGTGGTATTTATTAATATAATGTAGTTACGAACTATAATAGATAATGATTAGTCCATTCTAATTTATACTAAGGCAGCATCACTGGTGAACGTATCTGCTGTCTATCGATGACTGTAATCCACACACTCCTGTCAGTCTCTTCTACTCTCCGGTTACTGTGATCATTCCAGATCAACTCGACTACCACACTACGAAAAACAAAGGATTGAAGCGTTGTTTGTCTTGTTTCTTATTTTTGTATTTTTTGTTAGGAGCGAGCACGCATGAAAACAAAAAGAACGGAATCAATCGGTGCCGTAATCACTTGTTTTCAAATAGGATGCAGGCCCGTGCACAGAAGTGGCGCCAAGGGAGGGGTTTTTGCCAATTTTGGCAAAAGGCGGAGGAGCGCCTAGTGTATGAAGCGTCGGAAATGGGGGGGGGGGGGGAGGGGTTAACACCCAACCCCCCCCTTGTGCATCAGGCGCCCAGATGCGGGTTCCAAAAAATGAAGCATGTTATAACATACTTGATGTGGGCGATTTCTGCAATATGCATCTAAAGGCGAACCATTTCCAACACGATCAAATCAAGTTTAAAGGACAGTGGTTTAGAACCTAAACTTTGTAACATCTGATACAAAAGAATAACACGTTAATATAGCTTGCTGTTTTAAACGATACATTAACGTGTAAAAGAACATGGATGAGGTGTATCGAATATTTTCAGTGTAAATCATTTAAGAGTGTATTGAACTCCAATTTCCCTAAATCTCCTTTACTATAAAAAAATGATTGAGAAAAAAATCAAATCAAGTAATTGTTGCGATTAAATACAAAAGAAACAATGACATCTAAAAGGCGATCAAAGCATCAATTTTTCAATGATTTTCAAAAAAAATTAAAACGTTTTATAATATATATCAAAAACCATTTTGAGATATAGAGAACAGTCCTAAATATCAGCATAGAATATAGAAGTTTTAATTGCGTAGGCAAGAAAATATACAAAAATGCCGGAACACCCTGTCTAAAGGCGGGGTTCGGTATTAGAGGGTTAGTCTAGAAAAAATAGCCGATGCACAGAAGAAATTAAGCTTTTTGATACAAATATTAACCTCTTTTCACAGACATTAGCTTTGTTTAGAAAAGATGTCATCAGGGTAATGATCTCGGGTAAATGGCTTTAGGAGTACAGAAATTCCGAATTTTAGATCATTTGAAGTGTTGATTTTTAGAGATATGATATAAGTCCTGAAGTAGATTGGACATTGTTGAGGTTGCTACCTCCTGCTCTTACCCATGTTTTGACGAATAGGTAAGATCAGGATGCAGGGTGGGGGGGTGTTTGGAGGATCTTCATTGATTTCGTAAGAGTTTATGGAGCGAGCGAGTTCGAGAACACTTGGGTTTTCATACAAAAAATCGTGTCGAAAAATCTAAAAAATCTCCTTATGTAATAAATGGACAGCCCCTCAGTGTTGTAGGACCCCTTAGATGTACAATTGTACATAGACCAATGTTTTAGCGTCCCTATATATCCCCTCGTTTAAATTATTTACATAAAATGCTCTATGTGTTGAATATAATTGAATGATTGTCCTTTGAAAGACCTACTTGACTTATCAAGAGTGCTTAACGCCACCGCAGCCAATACCAAATGGTGTGATTTGATAGCAACCCTAGTAACCATTAGCACTATATTTCGCCACTTTTGATTCGCAGGGCTATTAAGCGGCCAATATGGAGCGTGTCAGCTCCTCAATAGCATTATATTCGCCTCCAGGTGGATTATAGTGCCTTATGGTTACTCGAGAATAAATTACCCCGCCTTAGGCCCCGATGCACCGAGATTCCATTAATTAAATGCTATGCAGTGCACTACGTAATGGATCGAAACCATCACCATCCTTGATCCTTGATCCGATCAAGCAGTATATGCTGGCCGTTAACATAATCGACATGGTCTGTCCATTTATTGGTTTTCGACTTTGCGGATATAGAAGTTTGGTCGGACCGGCTAATAAACTTGACTCCACACCAACATTTGACTACATAGTGCGCAAACTTTATTCAAAACTCCCTTCATCTTATCCTTTCTCCTATATATCCTTTTAGGCCCTTACATCTTTCTTCTCTCTATTACAATTATTTTTACTCACGGTTCATCACTTCGGGTGCACCCTTATCTTCTTGAACCACCTTACCTGCTCGCCCGAGGTCCAATTGGTGGTAGTGCCTGCTTCGAAGCTACCCCAGCTCCCGTACGTGTCGCTACGAATTAGATCCACACGGTTTGTGACTCGACCATTGATCGATGCTTCCTCCTCAGACATCTCTTCATTTATCCGTCTATGACCGACTGCCTTGGAACACTTGCTGGACCGGCTATCAATCCATGCATTCCGTCGCGCACACGACGTTCTGTTGTGCCCGTCACGCCGGGATATCGCTGATCTCGACCGAGTTGGCCCTGTTCGGTTGGCGCTGGGGACCTGAATCTGCTGTAACCGGCACGACCTTACACTCTTCGCTGCACGCTTCCGGATTCCGTTCCGCCCACTAACGCACTTCAGGTCCTTACAATTCGCTCTTCTGCCCGTGCACGCGGTCTTCGGCACGCTACCCAGTTATCAACGCCGCCTCGTTATGATGGGATTTCCGAGAGCTCTCAGCGGACTGCGCTGATCACTAAACCAAGTACAAAAAAAGCCCTGAGGGCAGAATTTGGTTAGTCCCTCATGTGCTAATATCCACTATTCAAAAACTTACTGCTTATGCAGGCTTTTTTTGTGATGGTTCTTTTATGCCCAGATGCACACCGGGTTACGCACGGTTTAGTGCTATTGATCCTCAGTCCGGACTCGCATCCGGAGCCAAAAAAGGTTTTAATGCCCTTTCGATTGAGGTGGTTCCGAGATGAATAATTTAAACACTTTTGGAATTTCGATTGTACACAGCTGTCTCGGCAAACGTCGTACTGCCTGCCTACTGTGTTTTTTTGACATCCAGTTCCATAGCGAAGTGCCCCGCAAACTAATCTGTACGGGATCCCCCGTTTGGGGCTGTCCATTAATTACGTAAGGGAATTTTTGCGATTTTTCGACACCCCCTCCCCCCCTTGTAAGATTTTTTGTATGGAAAGCCAAATATTTTTGTAGTGCGCGTAAGATTTTTCAAACCCCCCCTCCCCCTATAAACCCTTACGTAATTAATGGACAGCCCCTTTCCAGAGATCGTTGAAATGTCACACTATGCTAAGAACCTTCCCTGGCCCCAAAAGTACCCACATACAAAATTTCACACCGATCGGTTCAGTAGTTTTCGAATGCATAGCGGTCAGACAGACAGACAGACAGACAGACGGAAATTCATTTTTATATATATAGATGAATCTTATGTTTGTTATGTTTCTCATCCATATATTTTATTTGGGATGACAAATTGCAAAAAATTATGTAGTTTCACACATAATAAGTATACGGAAAATCGTCTCAGTGTATTATAAATAGAGTTACAAACTTTTCCATTTTTAATTTTAAAAGTCACACTTTTTCCCCTCGACGGAATGTCGACAACATCCACATGGGCCGTGGTTGGGGAACACTGGTCAGCACAAACTTTCTTTGCTTCACTCACAGCAGTTTTGTTCGACCGCCGTCGTTTGTGCTCTCGTCGTAGTCGGTGGATGAGTTTGATATGTTTTCGTTGTCGTTTTCGTCATCGTCAGTCCATTCGTCGTTTTGTTTCTGCTCATCATCATGAGCACCCAGCGGTGGGAAGTCCTCCTCACCAAACAGTGCGTTTACGTTGTCTACGTTTTTTTTTTGTTTATATTAACGACCTTTTAACCGTAAAGGTCATTCAGGTCGGTATATTTTATTAACGATTCAATTAAAATTACAATAACAATTTTTCGAAGTTTTTTCCATATTTTTCTTCTTGTTTTTTATCCCGTCTTTGAAACCGTGCTATCCATCCATCAAAGTCTCCAGGTTCGGGTTCTGGCTCAGTGTCAGTGTTTACATGAACGCTGCTAACGGTATCCATGTCACTATCCGTTCCATCACTCATGCATTGTTCTTCGGGCTGCTTTGTTGAGTTCGGTGCTGTTGACTGCTTGCGGTCTGCTTTTTTTCGTGGTGGCGATTTTGTTTGCACTTCGCCGACTTGACTGGTGTGATTTGCATCAGCGGTCTGTTTCGATGTGAGTGGTTGGTGCTTTGTAGTTTCGGATGATTTCTGTTGTGATGAATCGGATTTCGGCATCGGTGGAGAGTTCTTAGGCTGATCTTTGGATGTTTCTTTCTTGCTCTCGGAACATGTTTTGCCGGGATGCACGTTCTGCATGCAATGACGGCATGATTTCACTTGGGCTTTGTAAGAGATTAGGGTCTCTTCACCGTGTACCGTAACATACGATTTAATATGGCTTCGCAAAGTCATCCGAGCTACACGGACGCCGCTTGAAATTCCTTTGATGGACCCCAAACAACTTCTTTTATGGAGTGGACGTCTCCATACTGCCGTAAATATACGGCAAGCTCCTCGTTCGAAATGTTTTCCTTCAGATCGTGTATTTTAATTTGAATGCTTTCGTCGTCTAACGCGAGACGCACAGTATGTTTAACGCCTTTCACTGCTATCTGATGCTTCTCGTTGTGTTCATCAACTATCTTTTCTGCGATTTGTTGGCTGGTGCACTTCACATAAGCACAGTTTTGGGCATGATTCATTTGAAGTCTTTTGACTTCATTTGAGCGTAGACCAACGACTTTATGAAGAAAAGTGTGAATATCTTCAAATGAAGGTCTCACTGGGAAGTTCGCGAAATCCACTTTAAAAGTGCTTTCATGCAATCCGATGACCGTTTGTATCCATTGTTAATGGTGTAGCTCCTTCTTTTGCTCCAGCTAATTCTGTGTTAATATGTGCCGATTCGTTACACTTGCGCGACGATCTCGGCTGGTTGTGGTACGAAACCGTCGTGCTGTAGCTGCCAATCGTAATGAGGTATGGTATCTCACGAAAAAGATTCATACGAAGCACTCTGACGCCATTGGGAATACCGGGAAAGTATTGTCTCCAGGTTTCGTTCCTGATAGAAAAAACTTCCCCGAATTTCAGCATGTGCTCCCTGATGGCTGCATTGCTCACCGTGGAAGGGAGGTCGTGGACTCTTACGGTCACTGCATCGCCATCCACATAAACGGGTATCTGAAATTCCTTACTAGCAGCAACAATTGTTCGCTTGCACTTGTGCTCCAGTTGATACCGCAAAGCAATTTCATTGTTGGTCATTTCGACCAGCACACAGTTGCGTGTGTTATGCAACTGAATGCTTTTCACGTCCGCATACTGGAGTTTAATTTGGTTCTCCTAAAAATTCTTCACCGTCCCAACGCTGGGGCGAGTTGGGAGGACACTAATGTCAATTACCAGGACATTTTCTCGCGCCGCGCACATGGTTTACCACCGTTTTGGTACGATAGAAAGTGGAAGAAAAGGAAACACGTCCGGCGTAAGTGATTGCAGGCAGTCAACTCTTCCTATATCATTCTATTGCAGTGAAAGAGTTTAAGGGAATTGAATACACTTTAAAATTATTTTCCTTAAAGTTACACGGAGAATGAAAAAAAAAATGAAATAAAAATACTTTAACAATAATCATAAAATCTCAAAATGTTTTCATCCTGAAAAATCGGTATCTCAAATAGGCTTCCAGGAAAAAATATAAAAGTGTAAGGATGTTCAAAAATAAAAATTAAAAAAATCAAAAACCAAAATTCACAAAATCGCGAATAAAGAAGAATCACCTTCCAAAACATGTTTAAATCGATTTTAGATGACGAAAAATGTTATTTAGATCAAAATCGAAAATTTGGGTATTAGAGGGTTAAGCAAAAAATCACAATACTCACGCTCTAACAGAAAATCTGATATATAACCTGGCTATCAGTGAGATTTTTTTCAGCT